>NC_072031.1:11648629-11653629 GCF_027791375.1 Indicator indicator | reverse complement strand
TCTTCTCCATCTTCTCCAGCTCCTTACGGGCGATCTCCTCGGGGTCCATAGGCTCCCCGCTGCACGTGGTGGGGTGGGAGTTGTGAGCCGGCCGCCCCGGGCCCTTCTTCGTGTTCTCTTTCTTTCTCCATTTGGCCCGGCGGTTTTGGAACCAGACCTACACACCGAACAACGAGAAGCAATTAACACCCAGCGCACCGGCCCCCCGCGGTGGCCAGGGCAGGGGGAGGGAGAAGCGCAGCTCAGGCCTCCCCCATCCACCCCTCCAGGTGCCGTGGAACTGGCGTCTGTGAGACGGAGAGCAAGGGAGGGGGCAGCAAGAGATATCCACGCTCCCTTAACAGGGTAGAAAAAAAAAAAAACAAACAACAAAATATAAACGAAAAACAGCAACAAAACACAAGAGGGGGGTACACACTCACGCACATACTCACTGCACTCTGCCCACATCAGCGCCGTGGGGAGGAGAAGAGGTAATACAGCTTGCCCCGCCACGTCTCTTCCCCACGGCCAGGGGTACAAAAGCGGCAGCCACAGCCCCGGCAGCTGGGCCCGATCCCCTCACAGCAGCATTTACAATAACCCACACCACAATAAGAGGGCCGAAGGCAAGAGCGGCAGGAAGGGGAGTCGCCATGCCCGGGCAAAGCAGGGTCTAGGCCTCCCGTCCATCCCCGACGCTGGAGCAGAGGGCTTGGATCAGCCTGGAAAATGGCGTTAAACGAGTAAAATAAGTTTAAATTAAAACCTCTCCGCTCCGGCGGTTCCCTGACCGTTCAGCCCGCAAGGGCCTCGGTTCACCGGGTCCCAGACCGATCCAACGACTACCTTGGATGCCGGGGGCTTCGGTGACCCGATCCGGCCACCTTTCCCACCCCAGGCCGGGCCCCGGGGAGAGCCTCGCAAGCTCCCGAGCCAATGAACACGGCGGAGAGGCTGCTGCGGGAGCCGAGGACCAAAAGGCAGCTCGGTAAGAGACCGTGAGACAAAGCTGATGGAGGAACCGCGGCAAACGGCGTCAGCTCATCCCGGAGGGACCTGAGCGGGTTTGAAGAACGCATTCCCCGCACACGCAGCCACCCGGCCCTCTCCAAACCGAACCGAGCCTCTCCGCACGCCCGGACTAGCGGCACCGGGCTCAGCCTCGCCGCTCGCTCGTAGCCACCGTGGCATTAAACAGCGTCTGAAGATGCAATAGACAACTCGCATTGCACCCGCATCCTTCCAATTCGATCCCCATTCTTTTTTCTTTCGGGATGAATTAAAGCAAATAAATGGTTCTCCGCCCCATCCCGTCTGACCGAGGCCCTGAGCACTTCGTTAAAATTAAGTTCTACAAGTTGCAGCCACTCTCACTGAGCCTACGAGCTTTATTGATGTTCTCCAGCATACCCTGGCCCGTGATTAAGCCTCATATTTGCATGTTAATTTTTCGCCCTTGACTCATTTGAGAAAAATGTTTACATTGGGGGTAAAACCAAACCAAACCAAAACACAATGCACCATTAAAAAAAAAAAAAAAAAAAAGTCAGGAAAGCCAGGCTGAGTTGCTGGTCTTCGGGACTCATTTGCAAGATTTAAAAAATTAATAAAATAAAAAGGGAATAATAAGAAGAAAATAAACCACAAGAATCAGTGCAAGGCAAAGAAACAAAGGAAGAAGGCCAGGAGGAGCGGGGCTTCGGGCCCATCCCGGAGCAGGGATGCGAGCCCAGGCTGTGAGGGCCAGTGGGGCCTCCCATGGGACAGCTCGGCGCAGAAAAAAGAGGAGGAGGGAAAGGGACACACACACACACACACACGGTTTTTACCTGCACTCTGGACTCCACCAAGTCCAGCCTGAGAGCCAAAGCCTCTCGCATAAACACGTCCGGGTAATGACTCTCATTAAACGCCTTTTCCAGCTCCTCGAGCTGCCAGCCAGTAAAATTGGTGCGGGTTCGTCTTCTTTTACAGCCAGGACTTTCTTTGTCCGGGTCACCCGAGTCTGAAAAGGCAGAAATACCCTCAGCTCCCTGGAAGACAGGCCTTCTCCCCCCCTCCCTGCCATTCACAGGAGCCTTTTAACTTTTGTGCTCGGTAGCGTTGGTAAAAGAGCGGGATTATACACACACCTGCGCTAAAAATGGGGAGGAACCCGATCAGCCCTCGCCTCCTCCGAAAATGTACTTTACAGAACATTTATTCCTGAAGGAAGCTCTCCACAGGCACTCAGCTGGCAGAGAGAGAGAGAGAAGTTCCAATATTTGCTCCAGCCACCAAAGGTTTCATTAAAAAAAAAAAAAAAATTAAAGCCCCCCCACTCTTTCCCTTCCCCAGCCCCCACCTCCCCGGAGCACCGGTGTAGGCCACAGTTCCCGGCCCTGGTCCCCCAGGACTCTGAGGGTAGGGTGGCCCCTGGGCCTCCCCCAAACCCCCCAGGCACGGGCGGGCGTGGAGATGGGGTGCTCGCAGCCTCTCCTTGTGCGTCCATCTCCAGGCTGGGGATTTCCAGCCCTAGCCGCACCTCTCCTAAGGTTTTCCGCCAGGTGTGGAAATATATTAATAATATTTTTTATTTATTGGAGGTGCAGGGTGCGGGGAGCTGCTCCAGGATTAATCAAAAGGATGTTGGGGCGACGAAGTGTTTTAATAGTCGAACAATAGCGGTGCCACAGGCCGATGTGGAGGAAAGAGATGGAGAGTGCTTCCCTTCGGTTAAATCGTTTAAAATCATCATAATAATAATCACCACCCTTCATCCCCCAGACTGCAGCAATTCCAAATAATATTTTTATATTGTATTTTTAATGGTATGCTCCAAGCCTCCACCCCAGAGACGAACTTTGTGGGAAGGCACCGGGCCGGGCCCGCTATTGTTCAGGGCACACGCCAGCGGGAATGGAAGATGCTCCCGGTGCTTGGCTCGGGCTTCCCGGGCCCCGTCTTGTCCACCACCTCGGAGGGGCCCAGCACAGCAGCTCCCCCTCTCCAGGCACCCCAATATCCGCAGATGGAAGGTGAGGGTGGGGGGGTTTGGGGTCTTCTCTTCCTCCGCGCTGACACACTCCGGGCAGGGAGCGGCGGTCGGATCACAGGGCGGGGGGGGGGACGGAGGGGACGGACAGGGAGACGGGGCCGCTCCTACCTGCGAGCTTGAAGGGCTGACTGTCCCCGGTCACCCCGCAGCCCGAGGGGATGAGCGGCGCCGGGTTGACCACGGAGGCGGCGCAGGAGCCACTCAATAATCCATCGATGGAGAAGGGGACGGAGGCGGCCGCCGACTGCAGCTGGTGCCCGGCCAGCTCGTAGACGTGGTGATGCCCGAGCGGGTAAGGGAAACCCACCATCCCCCCGAACTGGGCATGGGGATGCTCCAGGATGCGGCTGTCCATCATGGGGGCGGCTCTAGCGCGGGGGGTGCCGGCGGGGCTGGGGGTGCTGGCGACGGGGTGGCTGGGGCCGGGGGTGCTGCTGCCGGAGGAGGAGGCGCGGCGAGGGGCTCATGCTGCAGGGCGCCCGGGCGCTTTAACTTTATCAACATCAGGCTCCCAATAATTAGCTCAGGCTGGGGGAATTTGGGACCAATAAGAAACGTTAATCGGTCCTGACGTCAGAGACGTGCCAGTGTGGGGAGCAAACGTTTTCCATATCGATTGCTAATTATACCTGACATCCAGCCTCAATAAACAATATCAGAGCTGTCACAACACGACAAGGGGGGCTTTGATAGGAACTCCAGCCCGAGGAGGGCGGCGGGGGCCGGGCGGGCAGGGGAGGGTGCAGGGAGGGGGGGCTGGAGGGGAACTCATGGATCTGCCTGATACCCGGTTAAATACTAAACAGCCGGAGTTACACACACACACAGCCTCCCCCCCAACTCCAACCCACCCTCTTCCCCCTTGTCCCCTCCCCTCTCCAAATCACTAATAGATTTCCCTTTAAAACATTCACCAGCGTGTTGTGGGGATTTTTCACCAGAAATGCTCTACTCTCTGAACCTTTAAAGTGATGTTGCTCCAATTACAGAGAGACATTGAGCGGCAAATAGACTGATCCAATAATAGGAGATTCATCATCCGCTCTTTCCAGAGCTGTCACATTGAATTTAAAACTACAAGCCTTTTCATCTCCTCTCCGGCTCTATAACAGGGGAGAGAGGAGGGGGGCAGACGGGAAATATGGGGGAGAAAAAAAAAAAGGAGTAAAAAGAAAAAGGGGAAGAGCCGGTTGCAGAGTTTAAAAGGAGATTTGAGCATATCAATCGAAATCATAATTAATGCAATCTCTTATCGATCTGGCCACGGACACCCCCCTCCCCAGCAACAACCACAACCTTTGAATTGCGAGCGCAGCCACAATCGACAGCAGCCTCTGTTCACTAGAGAGGAGGCCTAAATTTTAATTTAATAAATAAATTAAAAGAAAACCCAAATAAAGTTTCCATCCCTCCCTCTTACCATCGCCCACCCCCTCAAACCTCCCACACGGCCCCCCCCCACGCACCCCGGAAGAAAAGAAGCTCAGTGCACACCCCGAGCTTTGCTCCGCCAGTCATTAACAGCATCCAAACAGCAGCCAAATTCTTCCTAATTAAATTACTTCCCCATAGAAGTTTTCCCCTAAATAAAATATGGGTTGGTCCCCCCGGTTAACAATCAAAGGAACTGTTCTCTGGCAAAGAGAGGGGCTGGGGCTCCCAGTTTTGTGCCCTCTCCCGCAGAGTCCGGCTGGAGAAACACTTTCCAAGCCCCAAGTAGGGAGGAAGTGTGGGGGATGTTTTCCACTCCCTCCCATTGGGACCAGTACTCGGTCGCTTGGGCCGGAAGGGACCCAGGCCCGGTGCCCCGCGGTCCCCGGAAAGGTGGGAAGGGAAGGGGAGCGCAGTGAGAAGCAATGTTTGCGATTAACAAAGAGGAGAACGGAAAGAAAGAGCCGGGCTAGAAAATCAAAGAGGGGAAAAACTCTTTAAATCTTCCTGGGAGGTTCGTGCGGAATTAAATCTTTCGAGTCGGGAGGGG
>NC_072031.1:10968629-11036129 GCF_027791375.1 Indicator indicator | reverse complement strand
AAGAACACTTTCAAGGAGCCAGGAAGTTTCCTCAGTGAAGATGGGGACTACCACTCAGCGAACTGAGAAACAGGAGAAGCCATGAACATTGGAGAAGGACATTTTAATAGACCCCTCCTTGAACAGCAGGAGAGGTGCAACTCAGATGGTCTGGTTTTAGAGAGAAAATCCCAAATCATCCTCTGTAAAGTACGTGTGGAGCTTTTGGAAGTCTTCCCTTTCCCCCTCCTCCCTGCCTGTCTCTACAATAAGTACAATTGTTAGACAAGGCAGGTCTTTGTGCTCCAAAATTTAATACATAGCTTTTGACCCACAGAGTGATAAGCTGGAAAATAAATGGCTGGATTTTCCCCAGCATTGAAGAACGCCTTTCAGATCGACTTGGGAACTTGCCTATTCTCGTCTGCCCACCTGGCTTTCACTTTGATATCCCTAACATTATCCTAACTTTTATTGTCTTTTCACGTCAGTCAAACCTTCTCCACTAAATTACCTTCATTTATACATCCTCTCCTGCTATTTGGTCTCATCATCCTCTAAGATTTAAGGTGGAGAAGGTTCTTCTGTTTGACAGGCTGGGAGGTGGAAATTGCTATGTGAGCAGTAAACTACAGGTTACATAAATAATATGTCATTGAATATCACCTGCTGGAGCCTTAAATCAATTCATTAGTTTGTATAAAGCTTTTGTGTGCTTTTTAACTGCATCATATCCAAGCTGATTGCACACTTGCTCTATGTTTTATGTCATCAGCTTTCAGGATTCTTATCTAGTTAGGCTGAGTGTGTTTCTAAAGACTGTTTTTCTTTCTCTGGAGGCTTGGTTTATGTTTTTTTTCCCCCTTCACTTCTCAGCACATCCCTAGCCCAAGGCAAAAGTGTGCATTCTGTTCAATGAAGGTAGACACAGGAATATTCTTCCCTGTGCAAGGAGGGAAAGGCAAGCTGAGATATGCTGGATTAATGAAAGAGGTACTGAAAAGCAGCTAGTTGATTCATGGCAAGCCATTCACTTGCTTTCATGCTGTTTCATAGCAAAAAAAAAAAAAACCCAAAACTCTATAGACTGAACTGTACTATACAGATAATTTATCCCAATGCCAAGAAGCCTCCTACCCTTTTCATAGGCTAAATTTTCTCTTACAGGAATGCCAGGAAAGATTACTTTTGGGTTGAAATTCAGGAAATAAAGGCAACTCCTTGTTTTGGCAGAGGACAGAGTTAGTGAAATAATATTTATTATTATTAATTATTCTTTTTTATAAGATTTAGTGAAACACAGATGAAATTACTAGCCTGGGGAAACAAGGAAGAGAAAGACAACACTTTAGTACACTTTCAGCAGCTGCCCATGTTAAATTGTGGTCTAACTGCAAAGGAAAAGCAGACATTGCTTTGATACACAGATCAATTTTATTGTTCCAGCTGAATTTTTTGCTATTTCATTTTTCCTACAGATCTCTTCGGCTCAGTAAATCGAGAACCACACAAAGGTCCTTTACAATGTAGACTTTAAGCACAGCAACATCAGCCAAGACAATATCCAAACATTCATGCAACAGCCACCAAAATTACTGCTCCTTGTTCCAATCCCTGCAAGAAATCAAAACCTTTCAAACAGATCCAGATTTTTAACGAAGAGTGGCTGTTTAAAGCAGAGTTACCAAAAGCCTTGGCCGTGCCTGGACTTTTATTTTAAGTGTTTGCACCATTAAATATTAATATAGGTCAAATAACTGAACCCCCTGAGCAGATGAAATCTGCACAATGAAAACAAACACCCTGTATAACATGAGCCAATGTTACCCACAGCGTTACTGGGCAAATATGCAAATCTAGACCCCAGTTTCCCTGAACAAGTTTTCTTATTGCTGTTGTGGGAGAGAGAGAAAGGAAAATATAAAAATTAAATAACAGTCACGGCACTGAAACTTTCAAGAGTGGATTCAAGGCTCCTTGGCTTAAGGGAGCTTTGTCTCTACTGACTTCTTGCAGCTTGCAGTGCTGCAAAACCTGAAACACACACACAGAGAAATCACACAGTGCACACAGGCAGGGAGATGTCACCTTTGGTGGAAAACTTGCCCTTAAGGGCATATTGCTACAGGAATTGAAAAGAAAAGTATGGAGCAGATCTGCTTGGGGATTTTTGTTGGTTTTTTTGTTTGTTTGTTTTACTGGGATCTCCTGCATAATTTCGCTCAGGGATCCCAATTTTTGCAGAGGTTCTGCCTGTAGCTGGACATTACCAGGCAGGCTCTGCATGTCACCTTTGGAGCCAGGAGTTGTGGTTTTATACTTTGGGTGATGATTGGTGATGACCAGAAATGTGGGAGATCCTTCAAGAACGTGGGAGATGTCCTAGGTCTAGGACCTTAGTGAGGTCCAAGCAAGATGTACTCTTTGTCAAGCTCATAGTCAACATTTTGAGGAATATTGATGAAGAGTGTGCAATAAAATGGAAAAGGAGGAGAATTACATAGCAGGAATGGAAATGGAGAGTTTCTTGAATTGATTAGTAGGTATAGAGCATCCAATTATATTCTGGAGGAGAAGCAGTGGGAAGCCCTTGCCCTTGATCCTTTGAACTCGTTTGATCCAATTGTCATAGCTGGCATAAGGAGGAGTTTTTGCTGCAGCTGGATATGTGCAGTAGGGAGTGCTTGAAAATTGGTTGCTCTGAGATCTGTAAGCACTTGGAAATGCTTTGAGTTTGAACTGGATAGGGTAAAGATTTAAAGAAGCTGTAAAAAACATCATGGACCAACTTCTGATTCTTGTTGTATCTCAGAAAATTGAGGATTATCAGAATGATGTCACTGGCATTGCAAAGTTGTACATTCAAACTAATGAGTGAAGCTTCTCCCTCATTTACAAGGTCTTAAAATAGATTTGTTTTGACTTCTGGTTCTAAGGCTTTAAATTATGCTTCATAACCTAAGGAAAAACCTTAATTCAGAGTTTTAAGTTTTTATTAAAAAACAAAAGACAGTTTGAATCCCATCTAATCCTGTGCCTTCAGCTGCTGAAGAGTTAAGTATAAGACTGAAACCATGAAGCTCAGCAGCCTTCACACAGGGAAATGTAGGTTCCTCTAGCTAGAATATTCTGATATCAAAATCCAACCATAGAAATATTTCCTCCAGAAACAGCAGTTCAGGTTGCTCAAAATATTTAACACGTTGAGTAGGAATATTTCAAATATCAGGTAAGAACATTTACATGGGGGGGGGGGGGGGGGGGACGGAAATAGCGATTTTTGCTTTGAAAGCAAGTCCTAAAACAATTTAAATGCTCAGGACAAGTCCATATGATAGAACTTTTCCATGTCATTAAGTTGTTAATTAACTTTGCACCTTGTTGAAATCTACTTTTAAGGGAATTGTTTGTCAGGGTTTTTTTTTGTTTGTTTGTTTGTTTGTTTGTTTGTTTTCATTTCTTGGAGTTTGACTAAAAAAATTTTGAATCAAGTTCTCTAGTGATGTGCAGCGTTATGGAGGCAGCCTAAATATTCACATGAACGTGAATGCCACAGTGCATGCCTGGCTTCAAACCAAAGTGCTCAGCCCTTCCAAAGCACACTGATTGGAGTCATAATCAGCCAGCTAATTTGAAGCTGGTAATTAAAAATATGCAAAATGGTTTGGGTCTCTCTGAGTGTGGATTTGGAATATGGCTGTCTCTCTCATGGGTAAAGTGGATAATTGCCTGCCTATCCTGCTTCTATTCATTGCAAATAATTGAGTTGTTGTCAAACACTTCTAACACTGCCTATCATGATTAATATGAGAAGACAGAGGGGCTCTTTGAGTAATCTCATTTTTGTGGCTGAGGAAGCTGTTTCTTTTGTATTTGCCTGGGGAATGGCATAGCAACAGGAAATGAGAGTGACAGAAAGCATGGAGAAAGCACTGCAGACTGCTTCATTGCTTCATTTTGTATCACTGTGTTGCATATAAGACCCCAGCCATACACCTGTGTTCCTCCAGACCCCGTGGATTGTCCATTGTTGGAGTGGTAGTATGAGCCCAGTGGATGGGGACAGTGAAGTAGGAACCAGGGATGTCAGACACATATAGGGAGCTTTTCACAGGTCCCCAGCTGAGGCACCTGTAAACCACAGGGCATTTGCCAAGGAAGCTGGGCATGTTTGGGTAATGATTGAGAAACACCTATGCAGCACTCTCAGGCTGCAAAATGTCTCTGGAATAACTGAGAGCCCTTCAGAGCATGAAGAAAGCTTGCTTGTAGGTGATAAAAGCAGCCTGTCTGCATGGAGGTGGGTGTTGCTATCTCCAAACAAGCTCTGGTGCTGCTATGGACTTTGTTTTAGTACTTTGGTCTGGCAAAAGGACTCAGGTTACATTTTTCATTGCAGTGGTTCCAGTAAAGGTCCATCTCTTACAGGCCACTATGGCTTTGCTCCTCCAACAGTCTGTCCCATACCGCCCCCTTTTGCAGGTCCTTCCACTGCCATGCTACTTCAGCAGCATTTCCTTAGCTCCATTTTGCTGCACTGTCACAGCTCTCCATGTGCAATTCCCTTTCCCCCATCTTTTCCTTTCTCCAGCAGGTGAATTCCTCACTGGCTTCAGCAGCTCTCTGAAGGTTGCTTCATGGTGCCTCTTTGGCATGGTTATCGTGTTTTGTGCACTTGGACTTTTGCAGGGAGACCTGCAGATGATGCAGGTTGAGTGGCTGGAGCATTTAAGAGGTGAAAGTGATGCTCACAAAGATTTGAAAAGACAGGTGCATTTTTTTTTTTTTTGCCCCTGCTTGAAGTTTGCTGGCATGCAGCGTGGGTGGAAGCAACCTGATGTGTGAAAACAGCTGCAGTAGGTAGTGCCTGCTCTTTCCTGTGTGATCCCCAGAGAAACCATGACATTACCCCCTCCCCCTTCCTGGCTCATGTTTGAATTTTAGTTTTGCTCTGAGGTTCTCTAGCCTCTCTCAGTCTCTTTCATATGTTTTCTTAAATAATAATGCAGACTGAGCCTGAGAAACAGCCCCTAAAAGGGAATCACTCTCACATCTCCATCCTCAGATTTTCCTGAGGAACAGGATCCTGCCTGGAGTATTTCTGGACATACAGTGATGAGTTTCATGAAAATTTCCTTTCACCATTAGGGTCTTGACATTTCTGCTCCTGCCTTTAATAAAACAGAGAGGTTAACCCAGAGGTGCTGCAGCAGAAATCTGTTGTGTATTGCAGCAGCCAGAACAAACCTTTGATATCTGGGAGCTGGTTCAGCCTTTGTCTTCAAAGGGCTCTTGCCTTCAGACAAGCTTTTGCCATAGTAATAATGCAGCAATCTAAGGGCCTGGAGAGGCTTTTGCCTGTGCAGCATCACTTTTATAGAGAATAAGATGCACTTGGGAGCCATTACAGTCCCTGACAATTAGACAGAGTGCCACATCTCCAAACTGTCATTGTCCATGCAAATTAATTAATCTCATACCCCTGAGACAAGAGTTCTCTGTGTTTTGATGGCAGTGGTTAGCCATTGGCAGGGCAGGCAGAAGTGGTGGCAGCACCCAGCTGACCTAGTTGTGTGTCTGGAGACCTAGGTGAGGCTGCTGGAGAGAGGAGAGAGAGGTTTGAGATTATCTTTCACCTGGGCAACTCAGTTCCTGGAGGCCAGCAATCACACAGCAAGTTGGTGGCACTGTCAGCCCTGGGGTTCATCCAATGCCTGGCTGCAGACGTCAGGCCACAATACCTCTTTCCATACTGCAATTGTCAGTGTGTTCTAGTAAATTCTTCCAGGGCTGTTTGCCATATAAAATGTGTAAATCAAACACACTGGAAAGCAGATCAGCTTTGCACTGTGATTTACATTGAAAGAGGAGGCATGTTAAATCCCTTTTCCCACAAATCCCTTTTGATAAATCAGTTTTGGAGTGATGCAGCTGGTCGTGGGGTGCTTTAAAAGTGCTGTGCTTTTCAATGACTCTCTGTGCTGAGAGAAGTTCTTGAAACTTGTGTTAAAATAGACCAAGCAGTTTGGGAAAAGAGAGGTGTGTATCCAAATAGCTGGAGTGAATGAGTTCATTCTGTGCATCAGGGAAATGCACAGCAGGCAAAGGGTGGCCAAAATCATAGGCCAGGTAATTTCAAAATGTTCTTGGCTTGCTCCACCAAGCAGGTGTGAATCTGCTGGATGCATTAGAAGCAAGTGCAATTCGGATGCAAAGTGAGAGCCTTTGAGAAGCCCTGGGTGAGACATGGGAGGAAAGCCTAGCTCCAGCTCATTAAAATAACTGGGCTTGGAATTATGCTGCCTACACCTGCTCTGTAGGAGCACTGGCAGTGCTTTCTGTAGGACACAGGTTGTGAACTGTCCTTTGACAGCAGTTATAATACTCAGAGACACCTCTCAAAATGATCATATGCACAAAGTGTCCTGGATAGTGCAGAGGGCACTGATGTTGATGTGTATCCCTGAGTAAAAGAGCTATGAGGAAAGCATGAAATGGAGGCAATGAGAAAATTGGGCAGCTCAGCTCTTGCCAAAATATCTTTTGCTGGCTTTGCTCTCACAAATAACCATCATGGCTGCTGAACTGGAGGGCTCCATCCCTTTCCATTGCCCTCACTCCCCTTAGTTTAGTAAAGCCTATCATTTCACATGGGATTTTAATCTGGCTACAAGTGATGTGGGAACACTATCAAACCCCTGCTAGCACCTTTCAGGGCAAAACACCTTTGTTTCCAATTCATTTCCACAACTCTCCAGCTTGGTTTGGAAATGTTTGCACACAAGGGTGATGCTGCTAGCACCCTGGCTAAAGCTTGCAGGATTTTGGTAAACTTCCATTTCCTTCTCTCATTTTTGAACCTTAAAGATCTGCCTTGCATCCAGCCACATAACTACATGAATTAAAAACTCAGCTTGGCAAAACTCACCCCAGAGCCCTTTACTGGCATCTTTCCTGGAATGCCAGCTGTTCGAGAGAAGCAGAGCGGCCAGGCTCTGCTGATTTCCCTACCCTTGCAGATACCTGCTCCAGATTTGTTTGTTGAAGAAATAATTTAGCATACAGGTGGTTTTGGGGTTGAAAGTCACTGGGGTTTTTTTGTAGATTGCCAGAACTGATGTGACAACAGGTTTGGATCCAGCCTCCAGCAGCAGGGAACCAACCTCCACTTTTAGCACCGCGTGCGGTTTGGAGCCCATCTTTGAGTTCAGTCGCAGGTATTTTGTGACAGGAATAAAACTGAGATCTGTTTTCCTCTCAACTGCAGTTCAGATGAAATCAGTTCTATACCATGAACAGTGATGAGCAGAACTGAAAAAAAAAAAGATAAAAAAATAAAGCCAGCAAAGTGCCAACATCAAAGCCTGTGACTGTTTCCTAGGTTTGCGTGTTGGAAGATGCACATCGTTCTAAATGTTAGACATTTAAAGGGCTTGCAGATTCCTGACGTACAGCAGAACACAGTAAATCACTTTGAATTCGTGGAGCCACACTCCCCCATAATGCCACCATGCATTAATTAACTCTCTGCCTGAGAGTTGTATTTTTGTTTCCCCGCAGAGCACTCAGAATTACCGGGGCGTGTTGATTGATTCCCATTACTGAGAGCTTCTCTCACGTAACATGGATGCAAGAAAATCTGCCCTAATTGAGGGAGATGAGGTTAATGGGGGGGGGATCATGAGAGATAACAGCGATAAATTGAAAGAGGAGAGGTTCCAACTAACAAAAGAGTTAAAAAGAAAAGTCACCATGAGACATGTCCAGGTCAGAGGTTTCCCAGAGAGGCTGCGTTTGGAGGGTTGGGCTGAGCAAAGCCTTGGACAACCTATACTGAATTCAGGATTGTTCCTGCTCTGAGCAGGAGGCTGAAACAGAAACCTCACATCCCTTCCAATCTGTTGCTATTATATGTAACAACATGAAGGTTTTTTGCTCAATCTCTATTGTCAAATTTGTACCAAGGGGTGATTCAGTTCCATTCTGGAGCTCAAAGTTCCTTAATAAATAGCCTGGCATGGGCTAGCTCTTTATATGACTGAGTCTTGTGTCTATCACAAGATACTCCAGGAGGCCTTGCAATCATCTGCTTGACATGATGGGCAGTAGAGAGAGAAAGGTGAACTTCAGCAAGCTAGTTGGGTGGAAAGTTCATGAGTTTCTGGAAGCATCTTTTTCTCAACCCCTCTAAAGCCTCTGCTCTGTTGAAGTGGAAGGGTAACTGATGTAGGTCCTGCACTGACTCCCATCAACATGCACAAAGCCATGAACTAACCATTCATATTCTCTTCCCATTTTCTTCTGTTCTCTGCCCAGTTCTTCACTCAAAGTTTAAAGTCTTGATGAGCAGCATTTGGCAGAATGGTTGTCAAGCAACACAAGTTGCCATCTGCATTTTTCTTTCTAATCACCACTGCCATCATTTTACTGTTGCTGTTGAGTGAGGATTTGGGTAAATTCCTGCAGGGAATGCACAATCTACCTCTGTGTAGTTACTGATTTTAAGTGTTCATTTTCAGGTTTGATAGGACTTTGAGCATCCTGGTCTAGTGGAAGATGTCATTACCCAGGAGGAGGTTGAAACTAGATGATCTTTAAGATCCCTTCCAGCCCAAACCGTTCTATGATTCTATGAACAGGCATACAAGAAAATAGCCATGACAAACATGGAAGTTCCTAGGTCTTCATTTCCTTTCTTGTTCAAAATTCTGTTGAAAAGGTTGCATTAGGTGGCCATAGTTAGGACAGGACCAAGCATTCTGTGCAAGCTGAAGTCAACAGATAAAGAAAAAGCAGCTTAGTTAGCAAGACCTTGATTCTGACTGCTGCAGTACAAAGCCAGGAAAGGATGATGCACAACTTTTAGTTTCTCTTTATCCACATTGCTTGTGCAAAAGCCCTTCTAGCCATGCTAGTGGAACTGATCAGGGTGAGGACATTTAGTGCCAGGGGACAAGGATGACCAGGCTGAAGGTACAAAATTTCCCCTCATCTACTTATACAGAAAGCCTTTGGCATAGCAGCCTTTAAAGAGTGGAAAATTTCTGTTGATCCAGACCAAGTAAATACTTTGCAGTGCTTGCTGCCTATGCCTCACTGATATGAATCCTTCTTTCAATATGCAGCACTGTCAGCACAACCAAAATGGCAAGAAGGTATCATGGGAAATGCACAGCAAAATGGTATGAAATTACTTTTTCATTCTACTGGATACTATTCCCACCCAATCTATCACTTTTAAAGCCACACTGGGCTTTTATTGAATATTTTCTAGCCTTTGGTGCTGCCCTGGGTAGGAAGGCAGGTACGGATTAAATAGGCTGAGGCCCTTGATGCTGACAAAATGAAGGCTTTCAAACCTGAGGTTCACCTGAGCAGCCTGGCCAGGGATGCAACAAGTCCTCCTCCTAATGCTGTGTCAACATGAGCATAAAAATCAGAAAGGTGACCCATCCCATGGGCACTTAAGGCAGACCACTGTAAATAGAGACTAGCTAGGACCCACAACAGTGACACACAGACAAGAAGTAGCTGGTCCCTGCCGAGCCCTAGTGCTGTCCCAAATAAAAACCCAAGCCAGGTTTCTCCCCAAGTGTCTGCTCTGCTCAGCTGCCACCCCTCATGGCTCCAGCAGAAGTGCTGTTCTCTGAGGCCAGCTTTGTGTTGTGTTTGGCACGCAATAAGGTCCTGAAAATAATCTCTTGTATTAGCTGAAGCCCTCTGATGCCAGCATGGTGATGGCTCTGACGTGTTTGCTGCCAACCTTCGGTGTCAGCGTGCTGGCCCCGGCCTCGGAGCAGTCCCGTTTGTAACGCTGCACAATGCCTACCTTCTCTCTGCATGTCCCTCTCTTGGGGATGAGCAGCACTTGGGGAATTTGGCTGGATTTTCACTTTCCCCAGGAAAGATGGAGAAAATGATCTGTTGTCCCCCACAGCGTGTACCAGAACGGCATGTGGTGAGTCTCATTCTGATTTCTAAAGCGCTGGATGCCGGCCACCAGCTCTGCTCCTCCAGCCCCATGCAAACTCTTTGGGACTGTCAGTTCTACAAGGCCTTATTTGAACAATTCACTGAAGAGCTGGAAGGGATAAGGTGATCTAAAAAAACATAGTGAAATTCTCCGAACACCCCAGGAAGGTTATTGTTGGTTTTTACCACGTTGAGAAATGACTCCGCTTCATTTTAAATGGTATCCAAGTCCTGAAGAGAATTTGAACAGCCACCCTCATAAAAAAATAAGTTCATAATCAGCTCAGAACACCTTGAAGTAAAACCTGAGCAGGCGTAGGAAAGCAAATGGCTTAATGTCCTTCTGTAATCTTCTTCCAGGGGGCAATGTTTATTCCATTGTAGAGAAGCCAAATGTTTTGCCTAGTTGTGTTGAGCTGGGCATTAGCAGAGGGCCAAGCAGGAATCCTGTTGCCTGGTGTGGACCAGCTAAAAAGGCCCTTTAATTTTTGGGTGGTAGAAACTGGTTTCAGTCCTGTGATGGAGAGCAATTGAACCATAGTATCATAGAATCATAGAATCAGTCAGGGTTGGAAGGGACCACAAGGATCATCTAGTTCCAATCCCCCTGCCATGGGCAGGGACACCTCACACTAGATCAGGCAAGGGACTTTTTGAAACCTATCTTCACCTTGACCTGCAGAGCTTTTGTGGCCACAGGGCTGTGTTGTGTAGTGCCAGCCACCACTGTGCCAGGTAGTCTGGGACCCTGAGGTATGGAGATGACTGCCAAAAGAACAAGGTTTGCAATAACAAGAGGGAAACTGAAAGCAGTGGAGGAAAAATAAAAAAGAAGGTGGTTGCAGCTATGGCACAAAGCTGTGAGGAAGGAGCATCAGTGACAGGACAGCACTGTCCAGACAGCATTTGGCATGCACCTGCAGAGCAACCCAAATCATTCATCAGCTGAAAACTGAAGTAGCATTTGTGTTATTGTTCAGCTCAGCCTGCTTTTCTGTATTCAAGCCTGTTACTAAATGTTTTGCTCCAAGAGATTAAATATCTTGGTGGCATTTCACTGGTACAATGAAAACAGTGAAAGGTGTAGAGTATTGGAAAAAAATCCTTCTGACTCAGCGTCTCAGCAATCCTGCACAGTGTTGGTATTTTTCTTCCACATCCAATTTGGTCTCATGAACTAAGAGATCAATCTTAATTCTGTCCACAGATGGGAAAGTTTTACTATTTCCATTTTGTCTATATGCATAAAATGAAAGAAAACTGTGATTTTTGTTTTTGTTTTGTTCTGGTGGACAAAACGAGTTTGGGTTCCTTCACTTTTCTTCTGGCATTTCTTTCCCGTTGACAGCTTTGGGTTGGATGAAATTGCATTCTGTTGATAAAAATGTGCTGAAATGTCTTTCAGTTCCATTGAGTGAATGATTTGCAGCCAGGGGTTTGACAAACTGCATGTTGTTGACATAGTGAAACAGGGTGGGTGGAAGGAAGAACACACTTCAGACGCAGGGAGTGAGCAGTTAGGCACTCACTTGGTTCCTCAAAAACCCTGCTCAGAGACTTATTGGAAAGGATTTTGTGGGATTCAGGGAAGACAATAGTTACTTTGGAAAAATCTCATTCACACAGCCACTTTTGGCAGTGGGGAAAGGCATAAAGAAAGTTAATGGGTGCAGAATTTGGCCAGAGATCATTGCAAGTGCTGTCATACTTCTTTAGATGTCTTTCTATCCAAATAAATTTCTTCCATTAAGTTTACAGATTTCCTCGTTCAGCTTTTAAGGGAATGGTTGTACTGGAAATGAATGAGACAGAGGAAAGGACTCTGTTAAAATTTATGAAAACATCTGTTGGAAGTTCTGAGAAAGATGCTTTTGTTTTAATTATCTAAGCAGGATTGATGGATTTTATCAGAGCTAAGTACTGAAGAGTCCCAAATGGGCTCTTTATCCCAAAGGCAAAGCACTTAAGCATGTGCCTAATTTTAAGCATGTGAATAATGGCCTTGTTGAGGCCAGTGGAAAACTCAAGTGCTACAAGCTGAGTATCTTGGATTCCAAGATACTTTGGGTTAGTGTTAAAATCATGATCTAACTATATATTAAAAAAAAATTAAATTCTTCTTCAGCAGAACCTTACAAAATGATTCTAGTTAGGACCAAGTGGTTTTGGCAAAATAAATCATGTTAGATACATGCAACTTGTTTTGATATGGTCAAATACATGGGGATAGAAAGGCAGTTGCTGATAAAACAAGATAAATATTCATGTCTTCAAAGAAATGTACTTGATAAGCCTTAGGTGCAGCAACCACAGAGAGGATCAACACGGTGGGAAAGCAAAAATCTGTTGTCTGCAGTCATATTGCTTCATTTTATCCAACTCTGTTCATTATACAACATTAAGCCAATTCTGAACAGAACTTTAGTGTCTGGTTTTGTTATTTTTTTTCCCCTTTGTTGTTTTCTCACAGTAAGATCTTTTTGTTGAGCACCAAGTCTGGCTGTCAGTCAGAGAGGAGGAGGAAGAACAAGAACCAGAACTCTGCTCTCTTTCAAGAGTGGTTCTGTAGGTGTAGTAGTGAGCTGTGGCTTCTTCTGGGAAATTTGGGGTGTGAATGAAATTGTGGATGGTGCTATGTTTCCATTGCAGTGTCAAGCTGTATTTTCTTTAAGGGTTGCTGTGAGTATCAGAATATGGTGCCAAACTACCTGAAACCACTATTTCAGATCCTTATTCAAGATGTAAATGCCTTGATTCCACCTCCACACTAAAAAAAAAATAAAAAAATCCTACTGGCAGGAGCTGGATCAAGGGAATAAACAGTAGTACTTCATGTGCATGTACTCAGTTCATTTCTCCTTGCTGTCAAAACTGATTAAACTTTTCTGTTCAAACAACACATCTCAAACCAAAGGAAACACCTGTGAAAAAAAATGCTGCTTATGCAGGAGCCAGTTCCTAGTGGCTGGATGCTCTGGGGCTCTGCAGAAGCTGAGGAGCAAAGTGGGCTGTAGCAGGTGTGCTGAAAGAGAGAGGGAATTCAACATGAGCCTCAAAATAGAGTAGGCTTTTGGATTATTTTGATGTTTGTGGCCCTGAAAGAGTGCATTTTTGTGAGCCTAAAAGTGTGCATTTTTAAGGAGCCTCAGTCTGACATAATGTTTACTCTGAGTGCAGGGAGAATGAGCTGAGGGAGGACCAGACATGTAAGACAAGAGCCTCTTCATGGCAGCTGTCATTTCTTCTGTCCTGGTAAGGAGGCCAATGTTTGTGATCTTTTCAGGTGACCAAATGCTGTCATGCTTGGCTCTTACCACACTTGCACCTGGTGGCTATTGGTTTCCTGTGTTTGGAAAGCCTTAAAGCACACTGCACATGCCCCTTTTCAATGGAAATGCTTCTTAGTGGCATTCAACAGCACAGGAGTCACAGCTGCAAACCAGAATATTTTACAGAAATTTGGAAATGGCTTTTTTTTTTGGTTTTTCTCTGTGTCCATGAAAATACTGGGGTACAGTAACCCAGTAGAGAGCTGGGGCTTACCTAACCATAGAAGAGGCTGGACCCTGTCAGAGCATTTTCTAATTCTCTTTCTATTATCTGAGAGTAGAGCAGATGACAAATTTGTTAGTTGACACGCTACACTTCTATCACTTTTTGTCAACAGAACATAATTGTGTTCAGATTACCCCATCACAGGGGAATAGCCATAAGATCAGGCTGTCCATAAAGATAAATGTCATGTTCTATTTCTGGGAAAGGAAGAGGGAAACAGGAAAAAACAATGCAAAGAAAAGGAAAACCTTGAACAATCTCTATTCTTCAGACAGAGTTTTAGTCATACAGGCACCGTGACAGAGCGGTTGTTCACCCAAATCTGGCCCCCTTAGGCCCCTCTGTCAGATGCCAAGCTCTGATGCTTTTAATGTTTCTCTCCCTGCCACCCCATCCCATCAAACCCAAACACTTCAGAGAGCTCTTCAAGCCACCTTCTGTAACCACATGAGCAATGTGGCAACAGCAGGATCTGCAGAAATCCATCAAGGAGGGAAACTAATGCTCTGCAGGGCTTGGATATGGTCAGGGAATGGGAGCAGTGAGCCTGATGGTAAGGCTTAGATGAGAGGGAGGTCTCCAATTTATCTCTAACTGCCTTCATTCTTTGCCTTCAGGGCTCTCCTTGCCAAAATCCTGAAGTACAACCTCTTTGGGGAGATGGGACTTATGGGGTTATCATCTTCTCTCTCCCTAGGTGGATGTCCTTTGCCTGTGGAAATGAAGGCACTAAACTGCACTTTTGCTCTGTTTCCACAGAAAACCATTCCACCCCAGGCATCCATTTCTTAGACAAAAAGCAAACTCAGCTGCAGAAATCTGCTTGATTGTTTTCATGAGTAAGCAGAGCAAAGACTAATGTTTTTAATAAAGCAGATGCAAATATTCAATTTGTTTTCTTTTAACAGAAATAAAACTCTGCCCATCCATCTTCTTCTCTTACAAAGCTCTGGAGAGAGCTGTGAATGGAAACCTGAGGGCTGAAGGGGTTTGGGGAAGGTAATGGTGTTTGTGCATGGAAGACAAAGGAGATCAGTCAGTATGAGGAGGAACCAGCATCACTTTTTGCTCCCTTATGGTCCAGTGTCGGTGCAGTCCCTCTGGATTTCCTGTAGCAATCACAGCATGAATCACAGAAATGCACTCAGAGTTTAAAACAGAAGCATATTCTTAGGGGGAAGAAACAAACAGAGAAGCAAAGTCCCTTGTCAAAAAAGCCAAACTGCATCTTCCTTGGCCCAAATGTTCTTTTCTCATAAAGTCATGTCACGTCTCACACCTTCCCATTAGTTTTTGACACGCTATTTTATCAAATGAGAGACCCAGAGGGGATGGGGGTTGTAGAAACCTTTAAAAAAAGGGAATAATTTATCTCCACTGAGAGTAACATGCTGCCACATATCACTCAGTGTTCAATCAATAACCTGATGGAGTCAGGAGAGGTGACTGGGAAGGAAACAGGAACTGGCTTGCCATGTTTGACGATGAAAACTGAGATATACAAAATCTCCAATGCCCATTTGCTATGCAGTCTGCTCAGATGTGTTCAGTGAGATTACAACACCCAGACAGAAAAGTGTCATCTCCTGTGCTCTTGGTGCCACTTCTATGGCAATTTAGAGAATGATCAGATAGAGATGGGAACGCTGATTAGTTAACACACACAGAGCTTTCCTGTATTCTGTTCATGCAAAGCTTTCAACTTCTGGAAGCTGTCATACTGAGAAAATGCATATCCCACAGGTAGCTCTGATTTTATTGCTGTCTTTAGTCACTGAGTGACACTGTGAGTGAGCTTTCTGCATGACATGGAGGGTCTCTGATCTAGAGGGGCAGCTGCATCTTAGGTCCAGAGAAGGTGCTCATTAAAATGAAAGGCATCTGCCAGCCTCCCCTAATTGCTGCCAGCCTTGGTAAGAGAGGTTGATGCTGTATCTAAGCCCGAAGCCCAACGGGGCTGATGTTTTGGTTTGAGTTTTCACTCCTGCAGCAAAAAACAGTAATTTGGGCTGAGATCCAGAGGGAGAATCGGTGATGGCAGCTTCTCACAGGCTGACTGTGAGCAGGAACCCAAATAGACTCTAAATTACCCAACCTGACTATCCTCCCTGACCCTGCCTGGGTCTCTTTCACAGTGGTGGGACCTGTGGCATTTTTCAGCTCACCCAAATGCACTGAATCTGCTGAGTAAGGGAACTATTTTTAACTTGGACAAGTGGAACAAGGTAGGAAGTGCACAAAAAGCACCCCAAAGACCCAAAACACAATTAATGAAGAAAGGAAAGGAGAGGAGAAGGAGAGGAGAGGGAGAGGAGAGGAGAGAGAGAGGGAAAGGAGAGGGAGAGGAGAGGAGAGAGAGAGGGAAAGGAGAGGGAGAGGAGAGGGAGAGGAGAGGAGAGGAGAGGAGAGGAGAGGAGAGGAGAGGAGAGGAGAGGAGAGGAGAGGAGAGGAGAGGAGAGGAGAGGAGAGGAGAGGAGAGGAGAGGAGAGGAGAGGAGAGGAGAGGAGAGGAGAGGAGAGGAGAGGAGAGGAGAGGAGAGGAGAGGAGAGGAGAGGAGAGGAGAGGAGAGGAGAGGAGAGGAGAGGAGAGGAGAGGAGAGGAGAGGACTCCCTAAATCTGCCTGAAAGGAGGTTGTAGTGAGTTGAGTGTTGGCCTCTTCTCCCTAACATCAAGTCATAGAACAAAAGGAAACAGCCTCAAGTTGCATCAGGGGAGGTCTTGGTTGGGTAGTAGGAAAAAGTTCTTTACTGGAAGAGTGGTCAGGCATTGAAACAGGCTATTCAGGGAGGTAGTGGGATCTCCATCCCTGGCGGTGTTCAGAAAAATATGTAGCCATGGCACTTTGGGACATGGTTTAGTGGGCATGGTGGTGTTAGGTTGACTGTTGGACTCGATCTTAGAGGTCTTCCCTAACAGAAACAATTCTATGATTCTGTGCAGAGCTTCCATCAGCTACGAAGCAAATGGTCTCATTTCCCCTTGATTTGGGTGCTGAGATATTTATAGAAAGGGTGGGAAAATGACCATCTGCACAGCTAGCTACCCAGAGGAATGTCACCGACAGTGAGGATTCAGAGAGCGAGTAGCAGGAAATTAAAGTGATGTTTCAAAGAGAGAATGGGATAAGGTGTCATCTGGTCACAGCTGTTCAGCCACTCAGACAAGAAGCAGAGGGTTTCTCAGGTGGAGCAGGCAGGAGGGAGGCACTGAAACATGTTTTCATCTTTGCCTCTGCAGAGTCTAAATGAGATCACAGTGGAGTAGCAGCAACAGATGTTCACTCCAACCACTGTGTCAACAGCCCAAAAAATTAGTCTGACAGGTAGATATCACCCCCTGAAGTATCATGTTTGACAAAGTGGCCCTGGAGCAGGTGGGTAGATTCAGATAATTGTTTTTGCTCCATGCTGGGTGAGAAGCCTCCCAGCTCTCAGGAGATGCATTCAGGACTGGCTGCCATCTGATCCTGATGAATTGTGGCTGAGACGTAGCCTTCAAATTGACGTGGGACTGAAATGTCACCAGGCAGATCATGGCAGCTCGATGGAGAGGCTTGAAAAAGTATGAAGTCTTGAGAGTACAACAGCACAACTGGTATGTATTGAGAGGAACCCCCAACATTCTCTTGCTTTGCTACTTAAACCCAGAAAATTTCAGTTTAATTAATGAAATCCCTGATTTCCCATTAAGTTTAACATACTGGAAGTTTTAATTAAAAGAGAACTTTAGCTCAAAGTAGCTGAATGCAATGCCTTATTTTTGCATAATCACTGGTGCCAAGGGCTAAAAAGACAGCACCTTTTAAAAATTAAGGGCTTATCAATGAATCACAGAATTGTCAGGGCTGGAAGGGACCTCAAGGATCATCTAATTCCAACCCCCTGCCATGCACTAGATCAGGTTGCCCAGAGCCACATCCAGCCTGGCCTTAAAAACTTCCAGGGATGAGGTTTCTACCACCTCCCTGGACAAGCTGTTCCAGTGTCTCGCCACCCTCATGGTGAAGAACTTCTTCCAAACATATAATCTAAATCTCCCCTCTTCTAGCTTGGGTCCATTCCCCCTAGTTCTGTCACTACCTGACATCCTCAAAATTCCCTCACCAGCTTTCTTGTGGGCCCCCTTAAGATATTGGAAGTCCACAATAAGGTCTCCTTGGAGCCTTCTCTTCTCCAAACTGAAGAACCCCAACTCTCTCAGCCTGTCCTTATCGAAGAGGTGCTCCAGCCCTCTGACCATCCTTGTGGTCCTTCTCTGGACATATTCCAGCTTCTTTTAAAAAGAATACATCAACATCTCCCTCCTATTTTAGTCACTATTGTCCTTCTCACTGAATTTCTCTCTATTGGAAACTATTGATTAGTTTCACCTACTTGGTATGAAGCACAACTCCTCTTTATGTATACTCCAGTACAAACCCAAAAAAAGTAAATGGGGAAAGAGAAGAAACTACTACTAAGTGATTCTGCCTGACATCCTGGCTAGTAATACAAATGTCAACACAGCCCCAGTTCAGTGAGACACTTATGTATGTGCTCAGGTTTAAGCATGTGTTTAAGCCTGTTCAGATTCAGCTTCCTGCCAAGGACATTCTTCATAGATGTGTGAAGAGTGTGTTAGTGATTTGGTACCAGACCAATAAATACCCTCCACAATAGCTGACTGGGCATGTGCAGTTATTTCTCAGATGAAGGTGTTCACAACTGTACCATTTGGCTGCTGTGCTCTCAACCCTGATGGTCTTCAAGTGTTGCATTGATCGAAGGACACCGAGGGATAGAAGGAGTCTCTAATAATCTCTCTCTGCATTTCTATCCCCAGACTTTGCTTTGTGAACACTGGCTCACTTCTTTTGATATCTCAGAAGAAAAACCAGTAGTTCTTCACTGCCAGTTTGTGAGTTATGGATGGGAATGAAGTGTTCTGACATGATGAGCTCCATTATTGGCCAAGCATGCTGTGCTAAGGCAGAGGGAGCTAGACACGTCACACAAACCTGTGAACATCTTCAGATGTGGTCTGGTATTTCAGCAACCATCTTTCCAGTGAAGATGTCAAGGATCACATTGAGTTTTCCAGGGTTTGCACTGTAGTGCTGTGGAAAGAAACACAGCCCTTGGCTTTGATGCAACAAAGAGAACCAATCATCTGGAGCCATTCCTGAGAATTCAAGGAAAACTGGAAAATTATGGAGCTGAACAGAATCCTACAGTTTTGTGAATGCCACTATTTTGTGGTTTTTGTTTTGTTTTGTAGAAGTCATCCCAAGCTGTGCTTTTTACATCTTTTTTTTCCCCTCTCTGGTGACTACATATGCATCCTCAGCACTGAGCACTCAAAGGGCCTGGGCGGGCAGCTGTAGGTGGTCCTGCTGCTTGTTAAAGGAGACAGTTGAATGTGTGGATGCACAGCAAATGAGTGCAGTTCATCATAGCCTTTAGAAAGCTAATTGGCTCCTAAGCTTTTGAAGGGTCAAATACATTAGCATCCAGCCCTGCTCTCTGTTCTTTGAACAGCAAGTGGTTAGGAGCAGGTCTGATTAGCATGTCCCCTCACTGTCTTCTACTTCTGATAGAGAATTATGAATGACCTTTTGCTGCAGTGTGTATGTGTGTGTGTGAAATGGCTAAAGACACAATCCCTATAAATAGCTGGCAGACAGAGTTAAAGGCTGTACTTAAAAAAAAAAAAAAAAAAGGGAAAAATCTTGAAGCAAATAATATAAATAATTAGGGTGAGCTTTGTGGGTCTGCATTTTAGTTAGAACTTGGAGTAGATGACAAGCATCAGATTTGATTTTCAATCCTTCTTCCAGCTCGTATATGATCCATAAATAAACTTCAATGTGAGTGTGCTTGTATCCAGGCTTGTTCAGTCTGTCGATGGCTGAAAATCCATCAGGATTTGGGTTTTGTTTTTTTTTTTTTTTTTTTGCAGGATTTCTTTTTCACAGTTGCTGTTTGATGTGTTATTGATCAATCTTGTAGTTTCAAGAAATGTATGTTTTGGGGTACTCCACTATCTAAACAGGACAGAACCCAGACAGGACACTAGGTGGGATTGTTTACTTGTGTGTTTTCTAAAAGGATGGCAGAACATCTGAACTGGCTCCAGGAGTGCTGTTTATTCTCTTTGTTTTGAATTTGAAAAGAAGGGGTTTTTTTTTGTTTTGTTTTGGTGGCCTGGCTACAACTGGAGGAACTGCCATCTTCAACTCAGATAGCTATTGCTTTATTATTTAAATACAAGCTAAGAGTGGGAAACTCTTAAAATGCCCCAAAGCTCTACTCTGAAAATAAAGCTGCGTTAGTTCATCCTCGATAAATCCTCTTAGTTGTTGCCCCAAGTGAAATCAGGCTCCTAATTTCTATTTCCTCGAGTTTCCTTCTTGGCTTTCTTTGACTGTGGGTGCAGCATTTTCATCTTGCTCTGCCAGTGACATTCAAGTGTTAAAGCCAAACCTCATGAGCCATGCAGAGGGCAATGCCGGCTCCTGATGTAATTCACATAGTAGCCTGAAACGACCTCCATCCACTCATGATGACTTCTGTTTGTTTTGGCCAACGCCTAGAGCTCCATTTTCCCCTCTCTATCTGCAAGATATCTTGCATCCCCTCCCTGTTTCTGATCATCCTCGCCTCTGATGTTTCCTTTTTAGCATTGTCATCTCTCTTCCAGATCAGACATAAACCCAAGGTCCTGAATGCTCTTAGTCATTGAAGATCTGATGGCACTTTTCACAAAAGATGACTAACCCCTATGTCCTGGACACAGGCCAGCTTGGCTAATTATGCTCTGCCTACCAGAAATGCCTCCTGCCATTTCAATGGTCATGTTGTTTTTCACTTTCTGTCCAAAGCAGCTCATTGTATAGATGCTGTTTTTCACTCCACACCACAGTTCAGCAGCGAATGACACTTTAAGCTGGTAGCACTTCTTTCTGCTCACAAAATGCTTTGGGTCTTGGGGATGTGCAAAAGTGACATGTTTTTATTTTCAGGAGAGGTGCCCATATAGCAACAGTCTGCAGCTGATCCAGACTTTGCCATAGAAAGATTCTGTGCCAGTCCTCCTTATGACCTATTATTGTCTCTAGTTATTCTTCTCTATCTAATGTTTTATTGAATGATTCCAGTATTTATTGACTTTCCCATCTTGCTCTTCTTGATACCTTTAGAAAGAAGCACTGGGGAAGGTGCTTAGCCTATGGACTAAAAGGAGTTGTGTGTGTTTCCAGCTGCTGAGAAACCCAGCCAAGGACTTTTTCCATATATGGGAGAACCTCTAATTTAAACAAGTACTATTAACTCTGGTTGTCTTCTGGTTGGGTTGGAGTTTATAATTAACTAAACATATGACTGAATTTTTCTCAGAGGGGGTTCCAGAAGGATCCAGGGGACAGGAGACTGTGGTGAGACTTGGCAGGTAGGAGGAGGGCTGCCCCTATGAAATGTTCTTGCTCCAACTACAGAGTGCTCTCTCATACTCAGGCTGTTGCCATCTGAAGGATAATTTCAGATCTCAGCTTTCACTCAGTCAAAAAAATAAATGATACCAGGTCATGTAGTATAAAACAAAGGATATTGAGTCATGCCAAGATGCATGTGGCAAGGGTAGAGAGGATGTGTGAAGCACCAAGAATTATATGCCCAGGGATAATCAGATCTGTACTATCTTTTCCATTCCTTTCTATTCTATTTGATCATGGTTTGCCAAAATCAACAACACTGATTTTAATACAGGTGTCTTTGTTCCCAGAAATGGTCTGAATGAAACCTGGGATTATGAATTCTTTCCCACAGTCGTACTGAACCTTGGGAAGCTTTCCATGCAGTGGGTAATCCTTTTATTATTTATTTTTTCTTGTTCTGTTTGCTGTTATTAGCTTCCCCTACACAGCTTTCATAGTGCTGTTGTATTATTTTGCTCTCCTACACCATGGTGTAACAGAGGGGCAAATACCCATTACAGATGGATCTCATAAATGTGCCTTTGATTGCTAATGTACCTTGGAAGGTCCAATCCAAATAATATCTCAGATGTTAGCATTATGAATGTTGTGTGGAGGAGCTGCCAGCCTTAGTGGAGTCAAAATTTGGGATCAAGGCTGAAACAGAAACACAGCTTGGAAATCTGCAAGTTGCCTTCCACAGAAGCCAGGCAGGCTCATTCAAATGTGGAATGAGAGAACTGAGTATGAAAATTGAAGTAATGGAAAATATTGCTCCATTGCACTGTTCTTTTAAAACTTAAATCTCAACCCAAGGTTACAATATAGGTTGTCTCTCAGGTTTAAAGACTTAGAAAGAGATCTTGGGCAGAGTTTTGAATAAACTCAGATTAATCAATGGCTTAGTATTAAAAAAAAATAACGTGAGAGGTGATGAAATGTGTTAAATGGGAGAAGTGGTTGGTGGTTAATCACATACCTGAGAAACAAGCAGTGAGAGTCCCTCTTAGGGAGGGTTTTTGGGACAAGTCATGTCACATCTCCCTGTATCAGTTTTCCCATCGATAATGACAGGGTGGGAGGACTTGTCTGGCCTACCTGCCTGCCTTATTTGCAAAATAGCTTGAAAATCCCTGAGGATGGTGTAATAAGTGTTAAAATTGCTTCATTCCAAGCTATTTAAAGTTCCTGTCTTTGGAGGGGTAGGAAATCTTACCTTTTCTACAGCGAGGAGATGACAGCTGATCTATTAGTTTGCATCCTATATATATATAGTGATCCATCAACACCAGGATCAATTTCCTGAAGGTCACTAGCTCTTTTAAATCCTGCTGTCCCCTTTGAATTCAGAAAGCATGGGTTTGGCTACTCTCTTCCTCACCTGCATTTTCCCTTCTTTCCCTTCTGATAAACACAGGCATTGCAGCTTTAAGATTTTAAGACCTTTCCCAGATGGAAAAGGTCATTTGTCTTTCGCTACTCAACACTTCCTTCATGAGTTCATTTAAACATTGTCAGACATCAGAAGAACAGAATTCAGCTGTAGGGTTATCTATGTCTTATTCCCCTTTTGTGTAGGTGGCAAAACTGATCTAGAACAAAACTGTTTGGTTCCCATAGCAATTTACAACATGCAGCAACCATAATACTGTACTCTTCCCACTCCTTATCTACACCTGCTATTTCTTCCTTTGCCACCCAGCTAAGAGCTACGATACCAATGTTATTTTGAATGGCACTAAGCAGGCTATTCCCTAAGTTTCATGCAGTTTCTCTCTGGTTTGGGTAAGGGCAGGATGTAATGTTAATATCAGTAGTAAAAAATAAACACTTTATTAGCCACTTGCAGTTGGAACCTCGGTGAAAAGTTAATTAAAGGAGTGGAATGCAGGGATATTACAGTGCATTTACTGATCTTGGTGCATTATTTATATGAAATCAGTCATCAAAATTAGTCATGTGCATTATCTTGCTGTGTGTGGTCTGGTTTGAAATGGTGTGTTTGTTTCCCTTCAGCTCCACTGGATACAGTCAAGATACACATTTGATGTGTTGCGCAGTCAGATCATATTTTGAAAGTTTATTATGTTCTCTATCTCTCTGTATCTGCAGGCTCAGCATCAAGGGACCATTAAAAGCTTCCAGCTGAACTTTGCAGCGTGTCTGAGACGAGACAAGTGACAAAAGTCATCCTTTCCCCGAAGTTAACAGGCGCAGCTGCTGAAACGTCCACTGGCATTGTGGGACGCTGGGGTGTCCCCTCCCAGCCTTTTGCCGTGTCGCAGCGTGCCGGCTGCGGGTGATGCATCTGGCAGTGCATTGGGACAGTGCTTGCAAGCGGAGTGGTGGCCCACGGAGCCCTGGGACAAGGGTGGCTCCAGCGAGAACAAGGGCCCCCTTGTCCTCCCTGGCTGAGGAACATTGCTTGCAGCCGGGCCCGTGCCAGTCTGCAGAGTGCTTCCCGCTCCGTCGGGGAGCAAGATCCATCTGGCTCTGCTGTTAAACTCCAGTAAACTCTTATCCACTGCAGGTATCACATCCTCTGCTTTATTTAACTTTTTTTCCCCCCTCACTTTTCTCCTAGGACGTGAACCAAGAAGAATCAAGGCTAACAAAGTAATTTCAGGTCTTTCCTTCATTCTGGGTGGTCAATAAGCTGCTCCTTCTCTCCCCTTCTTGTCTCATCCTCTCCCTCAGAGGAAGCAGATAGAGTTACGAATTTCAGGACAGGAGAATAGTTTAATGATCCCTCCTTAAGGTCACTGTCAATGCTGTTGCATAAATTCACCTACTAGGGGCTGCTGTAAGAGCAGTGCTGTTAACCGGAGACGAGGGGTGTAGCGTTACAAAGCGGTGCATGGAAGTTGCCCACTTAAATCACTGAAGCGTTTTAATTGACATTCAGCGACTCTCTCCCTTTCTAAGGGCTGCCTTTAATAGAGTGAACGCTGCTAATGCCGGTCATGGGGTCACTCTGTGCTCCTTGCAGCAGCTCCTGGCTTGAGCTGCAGCGACAACACAGTCCTGGAGAAATACATCTGAAAATTTTGTCCCTTACACTGCAAGGGGGCAAACGCAAAAAAACCTCACAGCCACTCACTCAAGCACAACACAGAGCAAGTTCAGCTTCAATGGGAAGAGCTGGGCTAAGAAATGAGTGGCTACATTGGTTGTGGACTGCCCAGTGCAGTGGAGAGTGAAAGCTCTCTGTGAATTTTACCCAGAAGTTGTGGGAGATCTTGCCTGCTCATTTTGGGGAGCAGAGAAAGCAAAGCAGGGAAGCGGGGAAGTAATCCAGCTGATCTCCTTCCCTTTGGTCCTTCCTCACCTTTTCTCATCAATGTCTGTCAAATCCATTGCATTTTGCAGTATTAAACCAGTGAAGGGCTTCTCAAATTTCACATCAGCATCTGCTGGTTTGAGGACTGCGTGTTTTCTCATATGCTTTCATAACACAGCAGTAATGTCATTATCTCCAGCAAACACTCTTTCAGCATCATACTGCTTTGCTTACTTGGAGGCAACTCGAGAGCTGATACAAGGACATGATAGAGAATTAATCTTGCAGTCCTAGACCAGATACAGCAATCCTGCAGAACGAGGACCTGTGCCTTATGATCTTGTGCATCTTGTCTTAGACACATAGCTTCTCAACTAGCTCTAACAACAGAGAACTTGTCCTTAAAGCTGCAAAAGGGCAAAATGAAAGAGACCTAACCCCAAGAAAAGGCATGATAAAAGTCTAAAATGTGTTTTAGACCAAGATACCTGTCTGCTTTCTAGCTACATTTTGGAGACTTGTTGTCTTGAAACATCTATAGTTGAGATGCTCATGAGAGATTACAAATGGATAATGAACTTAACAAATTTGGTGAGCTACATACAGCCACTTTTGCCTCTGTCAGGTAGTGCCTCCCTCTGTGAATAGTTGATTTTTTTCCTCCAGGATTTAACTTCCTAACCTGTTTCTCCCAGTGAGAGAAAACTCTTATCCTCTTTGCTGTAGTTCGTGTCAATGGGGCGGCTGGAGGTGAAGCTCTCAGTGAGAGTGATTGAATGGGGAGATGCCAGATGTGACAAACCCTCTTGAAATTTCAGTACAGCTTCTGTCAAAGCTAGGAAGCAAGCCACAGTTTAGATTATTTTCCATGTTTCCATGTTTTCTTTAGCTTTCTAGCTCCAACAGTGAAGAACAGGGATAATATCTTCAGTTTCTCACAGAAAGATGATTTGTCCTTCAGAATATTCACTAATCCAGAATGGACTATAGAGGCAAGTATAAAATCAATATCTCCTTGTCAAGAATACATCCCCCCTGACTTTTCTATTCAGATATAAATAAGAGAGAGGCATTAACACATTCCATTTAACAGGTGTGTGGAAGTAGGGAAAATCTCATTTAATGCCTTCTACAGTAACAGCCTTCATCAGCTTTTGCTAATTATGAAGCTGAAGCCATTTTCTGCTTTGTTTTCCTTTTGAAGGTGAAGATGAACTTCAGAAGACATCAACAGCAATTTATTTTCTAGGTTTTGCTTTCTTCATGCAAAGGAATGCCAAGGTAAGCTCACAGGGTTTCGTTTAAAAACAAGAGTTCAGAGGAAAACCACCACGGCTTTAGACCACTGTCTCTGTTAGTTTATTAAAATATTAGTCTTGTAGGTGTGTTAGATTGATTTGCCTGCCATGGTGTTTAAAAATAGCTGTGAGAATAATGGGTTTCATCAAAAATCATTAACTGGGGCGTTGCTTCCATTTTTTAACCGCAGAACAAAGTGTCACAGCCAGATTAAACAAGCCAGGAAGCATTCGGAGCGCACACAAGCAGCGAGCAGTTTTTATATATACCTTAACCATGGAAAATCCTGAAAGATATTAGCTGTCTTCCACTGCAGGTTGGTCAGAATCCTCAAGAAAGGTCAGATTGTTCGAAGTGCCTTGGTGTGTTTTGTACCAGCTGACATGAAAAAGCTCAGTTATTTATAGTGGTTTGCCTGCATCCCCACAATGCTAGGGGGACTGAATGAGATTGCAGAGATGAAAGGGACATTTCAGTCTAACAACTGCAAATAGCCATAGCTCAGCAAATTGCTGAATTATGGCATTACCATGCAGGAGAGTTGCCCCAGTTCAGCACAAATTGTAATCCTTATGGGGGGGGAGGGGCAAAGAGATCCCAGAGGAATATTTTTTGCTTTGTTTTGTTTTGAAGGATGTGCGTTTTATTTTCATAATGTTTAACTCCCTGTGCAGCGCAATCCTAGCTTTAAGGCTTCCCTTCCAAGTCTTCTGTATGAGCTGTGTCATCTTTATCTGGTTATGTCAGCTAGCCAGTGTGATGGGGTTGGTTTTTTTTTTAGCTATAGGACTTGGACAGGGAAAGCAGAAACCAGGGTCATATGAGGAGAGCAGTGGGACTGGGAGAAATGGAGCTCCAAGTTCAGTGCTTACCCTTCTGCTGAATATTTTGGTAGGCGAGCGACCCACCAGAGATCAAGAGGGAGAAAAAAGAAGACACTGCTGGTTAAAAGAAATAACATTGATAGCAGTTATGGCAAAAGATAAGAGAATTAACGATGGCCAACAGAAGGAACTGGTGTGAAACTCCAGGTGATCTGTCCTGAAGAAAACCAATCATATCTTCCAGCTTTACTAGGCTAGCCAGATCAATGGAGGAAAGGTGATTCCTGCTCGCTGGCAGGTCCCAAATCAGCAGAGAATGAAAGAAATGGAAGGTTGGCCCATGAAACCAAATGGAAGAAAATAGACCCTTTGAGTCAGTTCAGCCTACTGGGAAAATTCCCTTTTTGCACCAAAAGCAGCAAGGCACAGAACAGCTGAGCTGCTGTTTCTTTAAATCAGTGGTGCAGCTGAATGTGGGATGCCCTTTGGAGATGAGGCCAAACAAGAACTGGGTGTTATCTTTGAACAGCTCATGAGCCTTCCTGAACAGATAGCCTGGAAGCAGCCCCAATGACTGGCCCTAATCCTAAAGCCTTCTCTTGTGCAGATAAACTCCCCACAGCTAGAGGGACAGAGGAAATTACTGATATTCACTCATCTATTTATATTTAGACAAAAGATTAAACAACTTGGAACTGTAATGATATGTCCATGGCATGGCTCCTGCAAACATGCAAGCACTTGCAAAACTTCTCTGCATAGGCTTAACTGGAAATGAGTTTGAGATATGGAAATTTTCCAACAGAGTGTACTTAGTCAATGAAGGAAAGCTATGGTCAAATACTTTTTTTGTTTTGCATTGTTTTGTTTTGTTTTGTTTTGTTTTGTTTTCAAGGAGAAGTTACTGAGAAACACCATTTTGATGAAAACAAGAGTATATTTTCCCTGAAAATTTCCTGTTGAATTTTTGGGTTTTTGTTTGTTTTTGATTTTTTTTTTCATAAGGCTTTTGACAGTTCCATGGAAGTGAAGCACTGTGACCTTGTGAAGATTTCAGGCGTGTTGGAACAAACCTTTGCAATAGGATGTTCTGATGCTATCAGAGCAAACCCAGGATTTCCATTTCACAGGAAATTTCAATTTTTCATGTTCTTTTTCCTGTAATGTATGGAAAAAAAAAAAAAACAACTTTAAGTTTAAAACATTGTAATATCCCTGGCTTCAAGGGGAAATTCCAGGTCTCAACTGCTGACTGGCACTGGGCCAGTGCCAAGGTAGGCACCAGATAAATGTGATAGAATGAACATGTTATTTTATGTTCTCTTCTCCCACCTTCTTCCTTCAAGTAGATACTTCCTTGCAAATAATATCCATTTTGTGCAGTGATGAGAAGAATGCATAAAAAGCAGCACCTCTTCTGCTGTGTCCTTCCCCAGGGCATGGCACAAGCTACTTTTGACTGGTCACTTGGAAATTCTTTGCTTTTCACCATTGTGTTATTTTCAGCAAGCCAGCCAGCCAGAGCAGTAACTTTGTGGTTTGATTGTGTCTATGTGGTTTTGAGGAACAGCTCCAAGAAGCAGTTTCTGACCACTGCTGACTGCTCTATAAAGAGTTTTTAAAGAATGTTGGTGTTAGAGAAGACTTCAGCATTTGGGTTTCAGAGGGCATTTCATGCTCTCTTATGGGACTTAGGACTGCCTTCCCTGAGTTACTCTGCCTTGGTTAAGATTGTATTTATCACAGTATCACAGTATATCAGAGGCTGGAAGGGACCTCAAGAGATCAATCCCCCTGCCAAAGCAGGATCATTTAGGGTAGTCTGCGCAGGAATGCATCCAGGAGGGTTTTGAAAGTCTCCAGAGAAGGAGACTCCACAACCCCCCTGGGGAGCCTGTTCCAGGGCTCTGTCACCCTCACTGTAAAGAAGTTTCTCCTCATGTTGAGGTGACATCTTCTATGTTCAAGTTTGAACCCATTGTTCCTTGTCTTATCACTGTGAACCACTGAAAGGAGCCTGGCCCCCTCCTCCTGACACCCATCCCTCAGATATTTATAGACATTGATCAGATCCCCTCTCAGTCTTTGTGTGGTTCCCATCCTCACTTTTCCTTCATGTTCCCCACCTGAGTCCAAACAGTGGCCTATGCACGGGACACCCCATATATGAAACCAAAGTGACAACTCCCACACCATGGGACACCTTCTCTAGCAGACCTGTTTCTGCAGGACAATGGGAAAACTTTCTTCAGCAAGGTGTGAAAAGGTGGGATCAGTTCCTGCAAGAACGCAGTCCCATCACAGATGTCCTCAGTTTCTTCTCCAAATGCCTGTATTTTAAAAAGCTAAACAGACAGCAGAACCACACTGAACCAGCAATCCAGAAATCCAATCTGATGATTCAAGTTTGCCCCTGGCCTCATAAAATACAAGCCCACAGCAGAGCTTTCTTCCCCAAGAAGAGATGAGGGAAAAGACTGGTGACAGATGTTAATTAGGCTGTAAAAATCACCTGTGGAAAGAGCTCAGACAGGATGGGGGAGCCTCCCAGTTATACATTTCTTCCCTTGGAGCTGCCTTGTGAGTTCTTCAATTAGCATGGAGCCTGGCTACGAAGCATATGGTGTACGAGAGGTGGCATTAAGGAGTGCCTGTTTTCTCAGCCTAGTTATTTTCCTCCTTGCTTTCTGCAGTATATACTTCATGTTAATTGTAGCAATACATCTGTCCTCAGAGTTTATCAGATTCAAGCAGATAAGTTCTTGCCATCAAAGCTGATTTTGAGCTATGAGCTCGTAAGTAAATCAACGGTACATGAATTAAGATCACCTTGAGATTGTCTCCCTTAACGTTTCAGGTGCCCGTAGCTGGAAAGAGTTTGGGATCAAAAACTCTCTGTAAAAGACAGCTTCAGGAACTTTCTCATGTGGCTGACAAACTCTGTGGCCATTCTGTCTCAAATGAGCTTTAATTAGCAGGGCTTGAATGGCAGTAATTGAATGATGTTTCAGAAGTGGAATGGTTTGTACTCTGGTGATAAGGACTGTGTATGAGTCAATAAAAAAAAAAATACAGCAGGGTTCCACAGCAGGGGATGGGGGTGTTTTTTTGCAGATTTTTATGGGTAATTCTTAGCCTTTTCCACCAACCAAGAGAGAAAATATTTTCACAGGCAATTACATCTTCTTTATTTTCAGTAGTTTTACCTGTTGCTCCTACCTTTCACTTTGCCACTTTTATACAAACTTTCAACCGCAGCTCTGTCCATCTGAATATGAAAAATGAGAAACATACTTCCATGTACCACAAAATCTACCTTTTTTTAGAGACCACCTAGAGAGAATCTTTTTTTTTTTTTTTTTCTGACTGCAGAGGACAGCTGTCACCACAACACAAGCCCTACCACAATCTCTGCACAGTTTGGAGTGATTGGCATTCTTCATTTACGTGATGGCCACAATGGAGGATAAATATGGAAGGGTGGTCTTGCATGTCAGAGCTGAGGTAAACATGTGGTAGGGTTGGTGTAGGTGAAAGCTGCCAGTACATACAGGAATAACTTCAATTATCCAGTGCTGCTCAGCTCTGGATGTCTAGAAGAATAAATATTTACTACTCTAAATGAAATATATATGTCATATGAGCGTTTATCACAGTCTATCCTGGATAGGTTAGGGAAGACTAAAAACTGTGTCATTGTTAAGTGGTTCCTGAACTAGAAGCATTCCTCCACATGGTGCTATTTTAAAGTTCTACCACCTGCAGAAATCTTTGTTAGGCTCCATCTCATCTGAAAAGCTCACATCTAATTGGCAACACACTTCTCCCTCCAGGTATTGGATCCAGGACAGTGGGGTCCAAGGCAGAGCCAAACACCTGACTTTTCCTGAGTCCTGTCCTTGCCTTTGCCACCAGTCTGTGGCGTGAAAATGGGCAAATTGTCCTCTGTGGTAGTGTCAATACTACGTCTGAAGTAGTACTGACAGGCCAAGTTTGTGCTCAAGGTGAAACTAGCCCAAGAAATTGGGATGCAGGTGCAGATGAGCCCAAAGCATAGGGCAGAAGACAACTTGGACTCTTCTGGACCATAACTTCCTGCACTTGCATGGTGAAATGACTCGAGGAGCTACAAAGCGAATGCTAACAACACCACAAGTATTTACAGTTTAGTTTAAGTTTCTTTGAAGGAGTGGATCTGACCTAGTCTCAGCCTGGACAAGCCTCTGTTATGTGAAGTTTGCTTTGATTTATTCCTGCACGTGACAGGATCCAGGTGGCCCAAAGGAGAGCATTAAGTCGTCGTTGCTCCCTACCCCAGATGAGTGCTGGGTGTTCCTCAGTTGTATCCAGGTCACTGGAACAGCACTGTCATGTTGGTCATTCCACAACGTTGTAAATCATGCTGCAAACCCCCACATTTGGAACAGTTCATGTCGTTGCCTGGGGCAATACCACAGACAGGACTTCATTTGCTTTGAACAAAATTGAAACGAGGAATTAAAATGCTGCCTTTGACAGCAGCTTAATTTGAAATAGATGGCAAATTAAGTGCTGTTTATTAGGGCAGTGGGTTAATTATGCAACCTTTTTTCCATTGCATCTGGTTTATAGGAAGGGACTGAATCACCCCAGCTTGTTGTGCTTCACAACTGTTAGGGCTGTTGGCAGAGTGGTTACCTCTTTGCAATATTTTGATACACAGCACCATGTTTTTATCTGCAAAGCCACATGGTCAGACTAACATTCTCAGGCAACCTTTGGGCTGAGTGGGTTGCTGAAGCTTGGAAACACAGACAGCTTTTTATTTACCGTCTTGCTAAAAAGAGAAGGTTGTAGAGAGGGTAATTAATTGTACTCCAGAAACACACTGGCTGACTTCCGTCACGACTTCCTTAACCCTTTTGCTGGTTTGGGCACGTCAGTAATCCACAAATTGTCAGGCTTCCATGAAATGAGTATTTTTTTTTTTTTCTTTTAACATCCAGTCCTGTGGGGAAGCTCTTAGTGACAGGAAAGCTGCATGCTGGTTTTCTTGGCAAATGTGGTCTTGCTCATTAGTATCAAAATTTAGTTGATATAGCTGGTCACAGGATCATAAAATTCTCTCATACAAGCTTAGAATAAAAGCAAAAAATTAAAAAAAATTAAAAATAGAAGATGTTTCAAAAATAACATTCAAGAGGTGATAGTCATTCAAAGCACCTGAAAATCAGATAGCTGTTAGCCATCACATTGATGTAGTCCTAAAATGATCTAGAAAGCTCTTCTTGAGTGCCAGGAGCAGTAACAGAGTGGCTGTGTTCATACATGTGTGTGTGTACAGGACATACTAAGATTTTTGACCTATTTTACTGGGTATTTCTCTTTTTCAGGAGTGCAAAGGCCTCATTTCCACTGGCTGAAGCTCAGCATGTTTGCACAAACCAGCTTGTATCAGAATTTGGCCCTGAGTAGCTTCTTTTTCCCAATGATACATAATAAATCTTCCATCTGAAAGATTTTTCAGACACGCTCCTACTTGACTCAGGAGCAGTATTCATTTGGAAAAAAAAAACTTTGATGGATAAGGTTGTTTGGGTTTTGTTTTTATTTTTTTTCCCATCAGTAAAATTCAGCAGCACTAAAATAATAATAATAATAATAATAATAATAATAATAATAATAATAATAATAATAATAATAAAAGCCGTTTGTGAGCTCATATTGCTTTTGGGAAAATTTCATTAAAAAAAAAAAGAGTGGTGAAAAAGTTCCAATAATGTTGAAACATCCTAAATTAGCTCCATAAAAACAAACAAACCCAAACCCACAGATACATTATTTTCTCTTGAAATCATGTCATTTGTTTTTTTTTAAATTGATGCTACATTCTATGGTACTTTAAATGAGGAAGAAGCCATGAGTGAAACACAGAATCGTAGAACTGAATCATAGAATTGACCAGGGCTGGAAGGGACCTCAAGGATCATCTAGTTCCAAACCCCCTGCCATGGGCAGGGACACCTCACACTAGATCAGGTTGCCCAGAGCTACATCCATCCTGGCCTTAAAAACTGCCAGGGATGAGGTTTCTACCACCTCCTTGGGCAACCTGTTCCAGTGTCTCATCACCCTCATGGTGAAGAACTTCTTCCTAACATCCAATCTGAATCTCCCCTCCTCTAGCTTGGATCCATTCCTCTTAGTCCTACCATGATCTGACATCCTATAAACTCCCTCACCAGCTTTCTTGTAGTCCCCTTTCAGATAGTGGAAGGCCACAATAAGGTCTCCTCCACACTAAGGCTACATCTTCCTGGGGAGACTTTTGTGCTGGTTTTGGGTGTGTATGGAAATAAATAACAGTTGATTCCATTGAGCTCTTATTCCAAGCCAACAACTCTCTTCTGTGTACAGAAAACTGGTGTGACCACACTAAGTGTGGAGGTCCAAGGGTTTCTCCACTAGAAGAAGCAATAAACATCAGCTAGTACATGAGGTAAAGCTTCTATTTTTTTTCCTCTTTTGGGGATTGATCTCTTAGAGAGAGCGAAAGTGGGACATGTTCATCCAAAGGTGACAAATATTTTTTTTGAGGAAAATACAGTGCTGAGATTGCACAAACTGTATCATATCAGGAAAGGTTTATGAACAGGAGATGTAGATTAGTTTACAAGTTCATGTGACTGAAGACTTTCATCCTGCTGTCATAAAACCCCCAACAACACAATAGAGGTCCAAATAAACAACCTTGTTAACCAAGGACATTTTTATCCCTCAAAGGTGCTTTTTTTTCAGGCTCTTGACTTTTTCAGGCTCGGGTCCTTCAGGCTTTACTTCCTGAGACTGCAGGTGCCTCTCTCTTTCAGAGTGCCATCCTTACTGAATGATGCCAGCCTTTCACTTTTCTGCAGTCAAAAAAGGAGAACTTGTCTTGATAGTACCTCAATCTCTGATTCTCCCCTGCATCTAGTTCTGGAATAGTCCTCTCCAGACCTTCAGTTTTCCTCTCATCTCTAGCAGGCAAAACAACACCACAGGGAAACACAGCATGCAAATAAAGGCTGTGTCCTGAAGAAAAAGTCCAGATATCATGGATATCTTCTACTAGGTGACTTTTAAGTCATGTTAGTCATGTTTTTCTAGCCCTTGAAGATGGGTATCAGCATCTTACAATGAGTTTCTTAAATGCATGCCCCTATCCTCTACCTGCAGTAGTCTGATAAATAGTTTGGACAGGAGAGAAAGTGAAACTCCACAGCTTGTGACCTGAGAGTGAGCCAGTTTTCTTTGCCCATGTTTTGAGATGAAGAAGAACAGAAGAAAAAAACCCCATAAAATAAAATAGAGAATTCTACATATTTTATCTAGCAAAAATGCTACAGCCAGGGAAGTGTCAGTGCTATGGGAGAGAGAGCCAAGAACTAAGGTGTTGAAGCCAGGACTGCGAATCTGCTCTGCAGCCCTCTCTCTGCTCCTTGTAGCTGGAGGAAGTGTAACCTTCATAGGATGACCAATTTTCCAGCTGCACCTTCACTTGGTTGTGCCAATAAGCACAGACTCTGAGGGGTGATGTTTTTCTGTTTACTGTTTTTTTTCCCCCTCTGTCCTCCCAGTCTTCCCAAAAGTACTTCACAGGGAGAATGTGAAGGGCAAAGGATTTGGATTTTTTTCTTCCCCCCCCACCAAGTACTGGAGTTTTCTGTGATCCTGCTCCAATTTGAAGTGGTGTCAGTGGATGTATTAAAACATTCCCTTTTTTGTGTGCTTTCCCATTCTGCTTTGGCAACCCACCGGCTTAAAAATCCAGAAAAGATCCTTCCAGTTGTTGTTTCTGGGCACACAATGCAAGCATTGTGCATTGCTTAAACGGAGCAGTTTCCAGTTGTTTACACTTCTTCATGTGGCATTGTTAGGCTTAAGCAATTTGTCTGCTGATAGCCCCATATTAGGAGTTCTCCTTTGCAGTATAACTGGAAGATATGATCAGAAACAGATCCGTGGTAGTCCACACATCATTGCCAGCTACGTGGAGTGATAGACAGCCTCATAAAAAGGCTACAGGGTGAGCTGAGCCAGAGATGTTTTGCTAATCTGGGTGACACTATTGTGTATGAATGATTCACACTTGTCCTGAAAGCAAGCACGAAAATGTGTCAGATGGCATCTGAAGAGAAAGTAGATAAGGAGAAAGATGTGACAGCACCTTCAGCTGGATTTTCTTTTTTGGACTTTGGAGTCTGTGCTGGAATGCATTTGACTGCTGTTAAGACAGAGTAATAATAATAATAATAATGATGATGATGATAATAGCAATAATAATAAGCCCTTAAGCCATTTCAGGTGTGTTGGTGTTTGTTACCAGCTTTGAACTTAGTTTTTCTTCTTTCTCTGCAGAAGGGCATGCTGTGAACAAGGGCAACCTGATATGGCTTTCACTTTGGAAAAGCTTTCTGGGAGTTTTCCATTTTCAGGGAGCTGTCTATGAAGCTATGCATATGGTCTAATTAACAGCTTATCTGGCTGAGGTGGATAAATAAGGAGAGGTTTTATTTGAAAAGAACACTTGCTGCTTTTTGAGAAGGCTTTTAGCTGAAGGACATTTTGGTTTTGAATTGCCACATCCCACAAATCTTTGCACCTTTATGCTGGCCTGCAGACAGGCTGCACCAGTTCCTGTTCCCAGTCCTTTGTGACACTGGATCTGTCTTGCTGCACTCCTATTTACATTTCATAAATTTAAATTCTAGTTTGCACCATCATGCCAACATTGCCTGCAATCAGTCCCTGCTCTGCAGCTCATGATGAAGCTCACCTTGAGCTTTTAGGCTCTAGCTTGTTGGCCTTCATCTGCAGGAAGCCAGGCTGGGTGAGCACAGGAATCAGCAACCCTGTCTTGGAAAAAAAAAATAAAAAGCCTTTGTGATTTTGTCATACAGATTGCCTTGTTCAGTTCCATCTTTGCAGCTCATTGCAAGTGCAAACCCACTTACTTGAAGTACAACTGTGGCCTGCCACATTACCATTTACTATGAAAAAGTTCTGTTTTCTGAGCACTAGCAGGAGTAACATGTGGCAGCACTCAACAATATTGGCTCCTGGTGTTATTCCACATGGAGCTGACAGCAGCAGCTATTGCTGCAGCAGCCTGTCTCTTCCTGTTAGTGTCTGGCAAAATTACAAGGAGTTGGTAAGAAGGACTTGTAATGGTCTCTACTGGAATTTTCCATGATGGTGTATTCCTCTGCCTGAATATAGACTCATTGGATGCTTTGAGTTGGAAGGGACCTTTAAAGGTCATCTAGTCCAGCCCCCCCCCCTGCTCTGAGCAGGGACATCTTTAACTGGATCAAGTTGCTCAGAGCCCCATCCAACCTGACCTTGAATTGTTTCCAAGGATGGGGCTTTGACAGCCCTCTCTGGGCAAATGCTCTAGCAAAAAAAAAAAAAAAAAAAAAATGTTGAAGGGACGAAACATGAAAAAGAAAACCTGATTTGAAAAACTCTAGAACACTTTTTGCAGCTCTCACATGCAGAAGTTTGCAGTGCTGGTTTGCTTTGAAGTAGGGGTTTGAAAATGAGCAAGGGAGCTCACCTAGAGACCAGGATATGACTTTTTAAAGAAAAACTTTTCCCATCAATGAGTGGTGCTGCTGGCACATCCTCAAGCTGTTAAACACTCGAGGACCCCATGTTGATCTTGAAGACAGTGGCTTCAACAATCAGACCATGAGCTTACAAGTGCTCTTCAAGGCTGATGAAGACCATTCAATATTGGGTAAGGAAGAAGGAGTCTTTATCTCACTCTCTCAACTTACTCTACAGCATGGAAGACAAAATGAAAATGCTGGTGGATACCCAAGGAGAGCTAAAGGCAGGTTAGGATGGAGTGGCACCAGAGAATAAAGACTGGAAGGGTTAATTTGCTTTTGGGCTGCCATTATATTCCTTTCCACACTTGGAGGCCAGTCTTTCCACTTCTGTCTGCCACCTTGCAGGCTGTCTGTCATCAGAGCTTGCCCACAGAAGAAAATGCTGCAAATATAGTGATGTTAGTTCTTCTCCTAACTTGAAAGGTAGAAGTATACCTTGTTTCTCTCAAAGTTCAGTCCTGTTGGCTGGGTAGGTGAAACTCAGTAGGTTTCTGCTGTTGGGAAGCCCTGGGGTTTTTGTTTTGGTTTGGTTTGGTTTTGTTGGTTTGGTTTTTTCCCCATTTTTTTTCTAGCACATGTTAGAAGAACTGAATTGTAGTGTCTGGCATTTTGGCCTCTGGCACTATTTAAGAATGATATTGAGGAAATGAATCATGGCTTGTGCTGAAGGAGGCTATTGCTAGCCAGGTCATTGCCTCACACATCCTAGAGGCTGGAATTCAGACAGTGAATGAGGAAGGGACCTCAGTGAAGAACACATATGATGATGAGGTTGAGGGGCCTGAATCCCTGACCAGAACCACTGATTTCCTCCTGGAGTCTGCCAGGGAGCTCTGATGTGATGCTAGCAACATAACCTAGAGGAAACTTTTCATATAGCTACACTCATGGTGAATTTCTGCTTTCCTAAATTGCCCTCATACACAGAAGGATCCAGATGTTAAAAAAAAAAAACCCAACAAAAAAACCCCACAAAACCAAACCAACCAACCAAAACCCACCACCAAAACAAAGAAACAAACAAAAAACCTCAACCCCCCAAAAACCCAACCCAAAACCCAACAAAGATCTCACCTAGATGTGGTTTTCATTTGTACATTTCTACTTTTGCCCTATCAAAGTGCAGTATATTTAACTAGTCAGCCCCTGCATGACTCACGTTATAAATTATGACAAGTTTGGGCTTAATCCTTCTAGGCCTTATCTCACAGGGTTGTTGTAAAGATAAACTGATGCTCATGAAATATTCTCAGACTCTGGTAGAAATATCTTTGGAAACTCAAAGAATATCTTTGGAAACTCAAAGAATATCTGAACACACCTTGGTTCAGTACAATGTTTGGATGTAAAGAACAGTAGATAAGACCTGAAAACACTGTTGAAATGATGAGTTGACAAGAGAATAAAAACCACACACGGTTTCAGTGAGCCCCAGCCACTCTGTGCTAAATAAAGGGAGGAAAATGATGTGTTAATTCAGAGAAGCTCTGGAATGGGCACACATAAGGGCAAATGACAATTGCATGAATCTGCAATGGATGTTTCTCACTGTGCAATTAGGAGACCTGCCAGCCTTAGGTTTTGGGAGTGTGAGATCCCTGGGGCTACTTAGTCCTGAGAAGAGAAGACAGAGAGGGGATCTCATCAATGTCTATAAATATGTGAGGGGTGGGTGTCAGGAGGAGGGGGCCAGGCTCTTTTCTGTGCTTCACAGTGATAAGACAAGGAACAATGAGTTCAAACTAGAACATAGAAGATGTCACCTCAACATGAGGAGAAACTTCTTTACAGTGAGGGTGACAGAGCCCTGGAACAGGCTACCCAGGGGGGTTGTGGAGTCTCCTTCTCTGGAGACTTTCAAAACCCATCTGGATGCATTCCTGTGCAGACTACCCTAAGGGATCCTGCTCTGGCAGGGAGGTTGGACCTGATGACCTCTTGAGGTCCCTTCCAACCTCTGATATACTGTGATGCTGTGATAAAGTTGTATGGGGTGTTATTGTGGAAAATGTATAGATTTTGCTCTAAGCAATGTAGAATACCTCAAGGTGACTTGAATCTGTTGGCGTACAGAGGACTCTCCCATGCAGAGTTGTTCCACAACACCCTTAGGCACTACATACCTGTGCCCATGCTTTATCCCAGCCCAGGAGGAGCCCCTGGGTCTTTTGAGTGGGCCTGTGAGCCATTGATGCATGATACATTTCAAGGAAAGTTTTTTTCCTTTGTGGAGGAACCATCACACCAGAGCTTGGTGACTCTTCTGTAGTTATCCAGAGCAGTGCAGGATGGCTTCAGGAAATAACAAGGAAGAGCTATTAGAAGATGGAACTTAAGAAGGGTTGGTATGATCTGAAGAGGGTTTAGCTAGTTGTTTTTTTTTTTCCACAAAACAACTAGAATTGATTTCCCTTGTCCTACACTTTTCATTCACCATGAGCCAAAGCAGACCAGAACACTAACCCTCAAATTATTGGCAATTTGTTCAGTTCTCTAGAAAAATGCCTCCAATAAACACAAGCCCCGCGAGTCAGTGTAGCATTAAATCAAACCTTAAAAGATGAAAAATGCTGCTTTCCCTGTTTTATCTGAAGCCAAAAAGGATATTGCTTTACATTTTTTTGAAATAGAAGTGCATAGCTTCACTGCTGCCTTCCAGCATCGAGAGATGTTCCCCCTGGTAAGAGCTCATTAATTTGAGAGTAGGCTTGATTAGACTAGAACTGAACAAGACCGAAACATTTCATTCCATTCTTTCATCCTAATCTCTTGGCAGAACAAGCCCCCTTTTGCCCACTGCCCCCCACTCCAAACACAAACACAAATAAGAGCTCCCCCTCCTTCCAAATCTGTATGGACCGCAGAAGAGCCTGAAGGGCTCTTTTGTTATTCCCATAAAATGCATTACACAAGTGAATGGAATAGCTGTTGGTAGCTCAGGTCTATGGGATGCTAGTAATCCTATATAATTGCCAACTTGTGGGGTGATTGGTGAAAGAAACCTTAAAGCCTTTTTATTTTATCTTAGTAATGATGAGGGAGTTACCCAAAACATATGAATGCATCTCTCCTCCTTTAGACCATCAAAGGTTCAACAATGAATTCCTTTCTTTGAGAAAGCTGGGCTTTAGTCTGCCATGAAACTCAATCCATGGCCCCCTAATTAATTTTGCTAAATAGATTAGCCAATTGGAGTTGCTGCTTCAGAGGGAAGCAACCTCCAAAACTAGTTTTTCCCCATTCTCAAGGTGAGATGTTTTGCTCACAGGACATCCTTTCAAGTGCACTGGAGTACTTTTAGACTGGATTAGCTGAGGCAAATGGATTAGTCTTTGTAGGTATTAGGACCAAGGGCCTTGAAGAAAGGAAAACAAGGTGCCTAGTTTCACCAGTGTGCCACTAAAAGCTACTTAGTGCAAACATCCGTAAAGCTGTCAAGGATGAGGACTTGTAAAAGCAACTGTAAGCACATCCTCAAGCTAATTTTAAGACACACATTTACACAGAAATATACAAACTGCAAACACAGGCTGGATAAGGACTGTCACACATGTATCTGACCCTCGTGAGCATAAAGAATTTCCACTGCTGTTTTGAAGGGCGCTTGAAATGCTGCAGAATCTGCTCCTTTTTCTTCTCAGAAAGTCATTTGATTAAGGCATTAGCCCCCTCACAAAAGTAACCCCAAATGACACTCCTCTTTACTGGCTTTCTGAGGGTCCAACCCAGAAAAGTGCTAAGCTTTACAGACCATGGGGCTCTGCACAGCAGTGGCATTCAGGGTAGGGTCTGAGCTATGTTCCTTGCATTCGCTTCTTGCTCAAGTGTGAAAGAGTATAAAATGGCAGGAGCAGAATGCTTGTGTGAAGCTCAGAAAGTGACTGAAGAAGGTAGGAATTTAAACTACTTCTTTCTCCTAAATGGTTGCCTCCCTTATCTCAACAAGCATTGACTTGACAGAGCATTAATGAAGGACATGCTCCTATCCCTATAGAAAAATTAAAAAAAAAAAACCAAACCCCAAATCCCATAATTTAGATGGATAGGCAATACATACCACAGATAATAAACCACACATAAGTAGAGTTAAAATACAGTAGTTATTTGACCTGCTGCTCAAACATCCAAAGGTTATTAATCTCTGTAGAGGGTTCAAACACTGAAGAAAGAAACCTTGACGTGCTAATAGGTCCTTTGAATCATATCCAGTGCTGATATCATGCACCTCTCCAAACAACTGCTCCTCACAAGGAGTGTCTCATGCCCTTGGTTCTGCAGGACTTAGTCACCTCTGTTTGTTACAGGAATGACACACTTCATATGAAAAACATCTTACTACATTATGTTCAAAAGGAGGTTTTTTTCCCCCCCAATTACTCAATTCCTCACTAGAAAATTACAGGAATTGCTATCCTGCAAGGGACCTGGAGTGCAATTATTTCCCTTTTTCTTTCAGTTGCATGAATCAAGAAGGGTCTTTACTTAATTTCTGTTCTCATGCAAAGGGAGGGAGTTACTGAGTCTTCCCTTATTTTCCAGGAACCTTTTTTCTGCTTTGTCATTTGAAATATGCTTTTCCCAGTGATGCTGGTAATCCTTCTGCTGATCTTATAAAGCAAAAAAGTCATGGTGGAAGCCAGCCTCATTGCCCAGTACCACGGCTAGGAGCCTTTCTTTTGAAAGGGAATGGTAATATCACATTTAAATGACAATATGAAAGTTAAGATCTGGGAAGAAAGAAATCCTTCAGAGGGATGGCTAATGCTTGGTCTTACTCCATGGGACCAAATAATTAAAAGGATGGGAGTGAATGTAAATACTGGAAGTTAATTTATTAAATATAAAACTGCTTGAGAATTGCTGTGGATCAGTAAATACTCTCTATACACATTCAGTAAACGACCTGCATGTTATCTTGGGATCCTAACACCTCTTTAAGTACCCTTTAAGCATCTGTCTCTTTTGCCACCTGGGTGAGAGCACACAGAAGTGACACATACCCTTGAGAATGTGTTCAAATTTTAGTTTCCCTTATCTATTTCATGAGCACTGTAGAGATGCTTATAAAAATCTACCCAGAGATAGTAATCTACTGTTCAGTAGCACCTTCCATTCAAGGTCTCAAAACTTACTGCAATCATGTGCAGAATCTTCCAACTCTCTGAAGAAGGGAGTAAGTTTCTCTGACCTAGATATGTCCTTTTGGCAGCTGCAGTAAGAACAGTGCACTTCTCCTAGGGATGAGGTTGGCTTTTTGTCTGCTTTTATTGCTGAGCCTGCAACACCCAGTGGGCACAAGGGAACTCTAAGTACTTAGACCCCTTCCAGAGATACTGAGATAATCTTCAGTGCTTTTATTCAGGCAGACATAAAATATTGATCTATGCTGGGAACGTTTTCAGACCCGTGCCACTGTGACAAGTAGGAGTCTTGGGTGCTCAGCACATCTGAGTACACACACCCTTGGGATGTGATGTTCCCTGACATAACCTGCAGACAAGCTCTACTATCCACATACAAGAACAGAACCAGGGAAATCAGAAAGCTGTCCTGCTGCTTTGTATGTGACCATGCTGCAGAGAGCAGAGTTGCCATCTCCCAAGTGGATTTTTGCATCACTGTTAGAATGATCAGTTAGCTGTAGAGTGAGCATCTTGGCAAACACAAACTTGCTTTCCTGCAGACCTCTAAGCCACCACAGCTCCTGGGAATCCAAGAAAAGTATCTTATTTACATGTCTTGTCTAACACGGGTGCTCTTTCTTTGCCTGGTGTAAAGAACAGTGTCCCACTAATGACATAGCAGAGTTTATGTTTATTCTGATTGCTGACCTCAGTGAAAGAGGAGCAGGTTTTGGTAAGAGGAACAGTCAGGAAGCTGATTTCCAGCATGAGAAATTTGTATCTGAAGCGTACCTGCTACACTGCAGGTCAAGGATAACAGAAATGCCACATGCAAGCTGATGAGGAATATAAATACACAGCCTCAGAACTGCTAATAGATCTGATCACAGATCAGAGCAGCAAGCAGGGACAAGTGATAGTAAAGTAACGTGAATGAAGGTAATGAAAACAGACTGGAAGCAGGTTTAGGATGAAGATAATTAGAGTTAATGTTAGCACTGAAAGCAGAGATTTGGGGGTTGGTGGTGCCTGGGGCGAGTTGACGTTTATCAGCATAGCTTGACTGGCTCCCTAAGTGGGGTTTTGTACCTGGGAAGGGATTCTGACATTTTGTTCACAATTGGACCACCTGCTCATGTCTCATCAGCTAAAAAGAGCTTAAAGGCTTCTTAGCACATGGGAGGTATGGAACAGGCACGCAAAAATATTTTTTGTCTTGGATGCAGCATCTCTTAGCCATAGCCACAGGTAGAGGTGACTCTTATTTATGCCTCTAGTCATTATAATCAAGGCATAAACATCTAAATGAAGTCCTTTTCTAGCGAGAATTATATGAAGAGTTCCTTCATAGGTCTGTAGCTGAGAACATGCTGAAGTGCTGGGATGTATCAAACTCTCCCAAGCTCACATCTTTCCACCCTTTCTCATCTACCCCCTAGCCCCAGTGATATTCTGATGACCAGCACAGATCAAGGGCCCCATCACAACTCTGGTCTGATGTGTTCAGTTTGGGGACTGTGTCCTAAGCCTGGTTGGGAGTGTAACCTTGACCACTAAAATTCTGAATAAGCCAGGTTCACATGCATGTTTGCTTTGCTGTGGGGTTTAAATCTCCGACTCACACCCTTATTACTCCTCACCTGACACAGTGGGCAAATACTTTTGGGACAATGAGGCCATGTGCCCCATCACAAACCCAATGGGAACAGGTTCTTCTCTGTGACACCTAAAGTACATTTTGGGGCAGGATGGAGACTAACTGTTTCTGGGACCAGACTGGTTAATTTCACATTTTTCTCCCTCCAAGGTACTTCTTCATCTTGAAGTTGCTGGGATAATCAATTATTATTTTTTAAACCACTCATTGGAAAGTAGGTATGAGGTAACAGTTCTAGCCTTGGCACATTTAACAAGTGCACTAGAGCCAAAATGGACAGATTTGGATATTTGTTTCTGTCAAGCATTGAACAAAACCTTCCAGTTGAATCCCTTGAGTCCCTCCCCTCCTCCTTTCCTCTCCTTTCTTCCCCCTGCTCCTTTTGCCAGAGTTCAGCTCAAGTTGATGAAGAATGTATATTTTTTGAATGGTAAATGCCTGGCAGGCCTAGGAACTATCTACAAGACAGGTGTGTGGCTCAGGCAGCTTCCAACTCCCTGCTTGGGACAGACAGTGCTTTTGTAAGAAAGCAGCTTCAATCCTGTCCTGGAAGAAACATTCTTGCCCCTGGGGGACAAGTGATTCATTCAGTCAGTGGGGTCAGTTCTGCTACAGATCTGCCTAAGAGAAGCTGCCAGATGTATTGAACTTAACTCAGAGTCACAAGCTATTATGGAATTTGTGCTTTCTACTGTTTTTCAAAAGGGGAGAAATTGTGAGCTTAGTCTAAGCTTGAGTCTAAAATTCAGTGCCAAAATGATGAGCCATTAATGCAGCCTGAGTTGGAGAGATTCATTCTTGGTGCAGGGAAGCAAACAAGCCTGCAAGGGAATGAATCTCCCCAAACTGAAAGACAATGATCTCTCATTGTCTTTCATTTTGGAGCAGGAGGAGGTGAGGAATAGCTTGAATCAGTCTGCAAAGTTTGTGGTTGCTGTTTCCCAGAGGGGATCTCTTCATCCTAGCTGGGAATGGGTGGGGAGAGGGAAGGATCTAAAACAAGAGCTGCATCTGAAAAGCTTTATGGGATGTGTGATAAAAACACAGACACCAATGGGGATCTCTTCATCTTGAGGGGTTCCTAGCTGGGCATGCAAAGGGGAATGAGTGGGGAGAGGGAAGGCTCTAAAACAGGAGTTGCATCTGGAAAGCTTTATGGGATGTGTGATGAAAACACAGACACCAAGGGGGATCTCTTCATCATGAAGGGTTCCCAGCTGGACATGCAAAGGGGAATGAGTGGGGAGAGGGAAGGCTTTAAAACAGGAGTTGCATCTGAAAAGCTTTATGGGATGTGTGATGAAAATACAGACACCAATGGGGAAGAGGCAGTGTCTCCAAGCACAAGGCATATTTGTCACCACAGCAGATGCACCAGAAGGGAAGAATGTGTGAAAAGAAGTTTATAATTCTGTGGGTCACAGCCCCCAAGGTGTTGGGTGGTGGCTGTCCTTTCTCATGTCCCTCCTCCAAAGACTTCCCAGGAAACATTTTTGCCTCATCCACTCAGAATCTGCCAGATGTGTTGCAGGGGAGCTGGAGGACCATCCCCACAGAAGGTGTCCTCCTTGGCCTGGCCCCACAAGCAGGTCACCATTCTTCATGGCTCAATATCTTCTCATAGGCAGAAAACGCATCAGGTCTAGGTGGTTTCTAAAGAGGTCTTCTGGGAACAGGTGAGAAGAGATCAAGGATTCACTCTATGATGCCTCCATCTTTCTATCTGAATCAAGACACTAATTTCATAAATCTTAGGATATGTTTGGACACCTTCAGTCACTGTGGGGTCAGCTGACTCATGAAGAGGAATCAACCCAAAAAGTAAGGAGTGAATTAAAACTTTGATTACCCTTTAACAAAGCAACTTTTGATGTGTTTTATGTATAAGACATTTTTTCCTCTTACAAACACTTCACACTCCTGTTGCATATCCAACACCTGTTAGGGACTGCCCTCCTCCCTTTGCATCCTCAAAGAAGAAACATTTAAGTTGTCTCTTTCAGTTTCTTACCCAAGGCCAAACATGTCAATGGGAAAACAACTGGGCAAAAAAGTGTCCAAGATTTCCAGGTTCATGTCAAAACTGTGAGATGTGACAAAATACAGGGGCTTGCTGATTGAGGAAACTGGCCAGGCTAGTTTAGGGCAGAGGAATCTTCACCTTCCACTTCTTTGGAAAGCCCACAGCTCTTGTGTAAAAGACCATAAGGCTTCCTTGTCCTTTTGACCCCACTCCCATAGATGTGAGCTTTGCTTGCTCTGTCTTCTTGAGTAACGAGGAGTGTCAATGTCTTTGTGTGTTATGTCCCCTGACCAGATGTAGGGGGGCAGTTGCTCAGTTTCCTGGGTCATCCTGTGCTCCTCTATTGTCTCCAAAGGTCAGGGATCAAAAACTATTGATATTTTGGAACGTAATCGATAGGGCCAGATCCGAGCCGAGTGGCACTGACATTAACAGCGCTCTGGAAAATTCCTGCCTGAATTTGCTGCTTCATCAAGATGTGAGTCATTGCAAGTTACATGTTTGGCAGAAGTCTGAAAAGAATGGAAATGGAAAAGCCAAACAGGAACTGGTTTTAGGGAAGTTTCTTTCACCCACATTTCCGGGGTAGACAACCACAAGGCACTGCATGACATCAGTTTTGAGTTCCAGGCCTCTACAGGTGTCTAAAAACAAGCAGTTGCCTAATAAAATGCAACCTTTTAGACAAACTTCTCCTGCATACCTTCAGATTTCTTTAAATATCCCTGAACCACCGTTCCCTACTCCTTCCACACCCTTTGGGTCTGGGAATTGGCATGTAATGTCAAGGTAATGGTTTATGAAGACCACTGGGACCAAAGGTCTGTGTTTCCAATACCTCTGTGAAGATCAGAATTCACAGCACAAATTCACCTAAACCAAAACTGATGGAAAAGGGTTTTACTCTGTTCTTCCTTCTGGCTATTGATGTGCAAACCAATTTCCATATCATTGTGCTGGCCACGCTTCCTTCTACCCTTCCTGTGGCTTCCTTCAGGCTCTTGCATGATCTCAAGGACTGTTGGTGGTTCAGTTCAGAATCAATCTTTGGTGGATCTGGGTCTTGGTGATGCCAATGTGGCTACCTAAGGGTGGGTAGACTGGAGACCAATGTCTCTTTCAAGCTTTAGAAGACATTTTAGACCTTGTAACTGCTGCTTCTCTATATTTAATTTTGAACAGTTGTTGGGGTCAAGCAAGTTTAAAGACAAAAGTTCCTACAAGTTTACTGTCTTTATCTTCCATGACTCACATCAGTGGTGCCAGGCCTGACACAACTGAACCATGACCAACTCTGACAATGTTTTCTGAGCTGTTTTATCAGCACAGGGCAGGAGGTTTCAGTGAGGGCAGAGAGCAGCATATCATATGCCACATTTCACAGCTACCTCTGGTCCATGTCAGAGTCAGTGTACCTGCAAGGGAGCTTGGCATTCAGCCATGACCCCTAGTCAGCAGCTCTGGTCCACTGGAGTTCTGGCTAAAACCTGCTGCTACTGCCCCACAAGTGTGCTGGGGTCAGGTGATGGCAAAACCAGGCTCCAAATATGATCTGCTCTTCAGGAGCATCAGTCATTGACCTGAATGCCAAAGCCTGTAGGGAGCCGGTGAAGATGCAACACCAAGAATGTCCATTCTCCTGTAAGTTTCTCACACACTTTATGACAAATACTTTGAACCTGAAACTCTCACATTCCTTTCTGTTCTTCCACACCCTCCTGTGTCCTCAAATGCCTGAGTTTTTCCTCCAGTAACTCCGTCCATCCCAGCTCCTGTGGACGGTACTTGAGTACCTCTAACACACTAGAAATGCTGACTGGGGTCTGAGCTCAAGAACAACATTTCACAGAAGTCTCACACAGATTTTGTATTCTATGTAAGCTGAAAATTCAAGAAGTGAAGTCCACAGAGAAGGAAAATTGCTTTGGAAAGCAAGGACCTTTCTGATTCAAGTCAATCAACATGCTAATTGCCTACAGTGTCTCTCAACAATCTAGCAGAGGGCAGCTAAATATTTTTGACTCAAACATAGAGAAGGTATAGATCTTTGTCTGGAAGGTCTCCTAAGATGTTTCACTCAGGTATGAACTAAAGGAATGTTTAATGGGTTCAAGAATAATTCTGATTAAGTGTATCTATGAAACAGATGCCAAGGTTTAAATGAAAACCCAAAAGTGACCTGAGAGCTCATCAGGAAAGCAGCACTCCACAAAGATGGGATGAGGAGTCTTAAAGACAGAGTTCAATGAGGCAGAGAATGAGCTGTCTACCTCTATTTTTTTTTTCTTTTATGTCTCAATAGTTTATATTTTTAAGGAAGAAAGTCCTGAACATGAACATGTGGCCCAGCAAGGAAAGACTAAAACATTCACTAAATCTCCTCAAGATGTTTTGCTTCTTCAAAAATCTAATAATAAAGGACCCTCTGACAGATTCCTCTGTCCTATAACATTGTCCTGAGATTGAGCTCAACCAGTAAGTCAGAAAAATAAACAAATACATTACTCTGATTTGGCTTCCTTGAAAGGAAGAAGCTGAGGAGATGAAAGGTGCACACATCTCGAGCAACCAATGGAGCTCTCAGAGACCAGTAAGTTTACTTTGATGTGGACACCTACTTGAGATAAGACAGATGTCCTGAAGCTTCACTGAAGAAGGGAAGACAACCTGCAAGCAAAGGGACTGGAAGAAGCAAAGAGCAATTCCTCATTTGCCTTCCAGATAGAACGGAAATAGGTGTCTGCACTGCTGAAGGAGGCAACAGAGAAGCTGCATCAACTCTGGCATCAACTATTTGCTTTTTCTCCAGAGCTATAAGGTAGGGTCTTGGCAGCAGTGCATCCCTGTGGTCAGTGGAAGGAGGCTTGCCTGTGATGACTGTCCTTATTGTTACTCATTCCTATAGATCAAGGATGGGGCAAAGTGCAGTGACAAATTTGGAAGAGGAGCTTTTACCCTGTGCTGCCTTGGCCTCAGCCTTCAGAAACCAGGAAATGTGTCAGTATGAGCTGTTCATGACAGATGATGATGGCCATTACCTAGTCTCAAACTAAACCCTCTGTAAATGGGGAAATGGGACCACTCAGGGGTCATGGAACAAACCCTAGCCTTGATGCAGTCAAGTGAAGTGATCCCATTGTCTGCTGCTGGGCCATAGTGAGGGGTGAGAAGACTCTACATCATCAGTCCAGCAAGCCAGGATGAGAGACTCCTTGGTCTCATAGATTTTAGATGTAGAGGGACTTGCACTCCATGCTGTACAACAGTGAGGACTGAGGGACCTCATTAATTAAGAAGAAAAAGTTTGTTCTTGGCAATAAAGTGCATCTGGTTCCTATCAAAGTGAATCTCTAATGCAAATGTCATCCTCAGAATAAACCTGCAGATGAAGATGAGTATAATTTAGGAGCTCTCTGGCTGACAACAACTTCCCCAGCCTTGATGTCTCAGCTACAGAAAGGAGAGGCAATAGTGCCCAACAATTTCTCAGAAAGGAGCAGGCTCTAACCTTTCCAGCCTCCCAGGCACTCCTCTTCAGCTTTGTGCTCTCTGTTTTACACCAGGGCCTGTGAGGACAGCCCCATTAACCTTTGGGAAGCTTATCAATGGAACACATTGCAACAAACAAAGTGATGTTTTCCCTGAAGCCCAGAAAGGTTATCAACCCCAGAATTCCTCTCCCTTCTTCTCCTCACTGCTCCCTCCTGCCACACACGCTCCTGCCCTCTCCAGCCCTGGGTGAGGAAACTGGTGACTTGGAAAAGAAAAAAAAAAAAGGGAAGACTGAGTCATGAGGTCATACCATTATCACATTTCTATTCCAGTGCTTTCTCTCACTGCCTACAATTATCACTCTTTTATTCTTGTACTTGGCTTCTTAGACTTTGATCTAGTCCTTTGCTTCATATCCTTTGATGCATTTTAGCTTACATTGTCTGTAACCTGACCCCTTGCCATCTAATTCCACCAACTTCTCACAACCCATATCAACCACTCTCTCCCCCTTTCATCTTTCTTTTGTATAAATGTATATACAGAGCTGTAACAAAGAAACTACAGTGTAGTTGTAGCACTTCCAAGACCCTTAGAAGTGCTGGATAAAATCTCTGTGCAGTTATTTTGCCCCCCAATAGGTCATTTTAAAACATCTCTGTTTATTCCTTCGCCTCCCCCCCCCCCTTAGACAAAATAAAAATGCTACAGAAAGAAAAGCTAAATATGGCTTTCCCTCCTCTCAATTTGTTATGAAATCCTTTTTGAAATTATCTTTTCTGTAAGCCTATCTTCAAGTTCATTCCAATGACATTAAGACTGGAGAGACAGGGTACATTTTCATCACGAAATACTGGCAAGCTTTGATCGTGTTTACTTTCATTGACGGAAAGGAAGGAAAGGCCACAGCTTGCACTGCAAATACCAATTAGTGCAAAACTCCAGTGTGTGCCTGTGTATTTATAAATATATATTTAGAGGAAAGAAAATAATTTGGTTTCTGCAGAGTAGGAAATGTGGGCAAGAATATATGTGGTCGTGTTTTGCAGTGTCGAAGAAAATGCAGGAACAGGCTTGCAATGCTCAAAGGTGATCCAGGAGTCTGAAGACTTTTTAAACAAAGGATTATAGGTGTTGGCCATATCTGAATGTTTGGGAATATTCTTAACTGCATCTTCAGGGACCTAAACTTCCTTGGTACTGAAGGTCTAAATTTCTAAATTTTGAGTTAGGAGCCAGTGAGGCAATTTTTATGTTTCCATCCTGTACTTCAGGCTAGATATTTAGCAGTGAGTTGGAACTGAAGGAACACTCAGAGAAGAGAGATTTTATTTATTTATTTCACAGTTTCACAGTCTCACAGTGTATCAGAGATTGGAAGGGACCTCAGGAGATCATCAGGTCCCACCCTCTGCCAGAGCAGGATCACTTAGGGTAGTCTGCACAGGAATGCATCCAGGTGGGGTTTGAAAGTCTCCAGAGAAGGAGACTCCACAACCCCCCTGGGGAGCCTGTTCCAGGGCTCTGTCACCCTCACTGTAAAGAAGTTTCTCCTCATGTCGAGGTGAAATCTTCTGTGTTCTAGTTTGAACCCATTATTCCTTGTCTTATCACTGTGAACCACCCAAAAGAGCCTGGCCCCCTCCTCCTGACACCCACCCCTCAGATATTTATAGACATTGATCAGATCCCCTCTCAGTCTTCTCTTCTCAAGACTAAACAGCCCCAGGGCTCTCAGTCTCTCTTCATAGGGGAGATGCTTAAGTCCCCTAATCATACCCCTGGCTCTCCCTTGGACTCTCTCCAGCAGGTCTCTGTCTCTCTTGAACTGGGGAGCCCAAAACTGGACACAGGATTGCAGGTGTGGTCTCAGCAGGGCAGAGTAGAGAGGTAGAAGAACTTCCCTAGACCTGCTGGACACACCTTTCTTGATGCATCCCAGGATCCCATTGGCTCTCTTGGCCACAAGAGCACATTGTTGTTCCATGGAGAACTTGCTGTCCACCAGCACTCCAAGGTCTTTCCCTGAGGAGCTGCTTTCCAGCAGGGCAGCCTCTAACCTGTCCTGGTGCTGTTGTTATTCCTCCCCAGATGTAGGACCCTGCACTTGTCCTTATTAAACATCCTGAGGTTTGCCTGCACCCAGCTGTCAGCCTGTCCAGGTCACGTTGGATGCTGCACAGCCTGAGGGGTGTCAGCCAACCCCCCCAGTTTTGTATTATCAGGAACTTGCTGAGGGTACTCTCAATCCCCTCAGCCAGGTCATTGATAAAGATATTGAACAAAACTGGACCCAGTACTGATCCCTGGGGGACACCCCTCCCAGGTCCAACAGGCCCTGTGCCAACTTATTGAACCTGTTGTGGCCATTTGAAATCACAACCCATCCACTGAATCTCCTAGTTTGTTGGAGGTCTATTTTGAATTGTTCACACAACCATATCACGGAAGCAAAATATCACCAAACTCCCGAGAATTCGATAGTGAAGGTGTGGATGTCCAGAGGTATTCTTAAGCTGTAGTTAATTTGTCATCAGCTTACTGAATAAGTTAATGGGCTGGGTGGGCATGTATTGCAGAAAGAGGATCTTGTATGTTTGGTTATTGTTGGTGGCATGCTAGCATAAGGGTAAGTTTGCTATGTAATGGTGGGATCTCTGCATGGGGAGTTGTGGCGGATGGGAGGGGATGGGTGAGGATAGTTGTGTCAGGAGGGAGGGTAGGGGGTTGGTGGTTATTGGTAGATATTGCGATAGGGAGGTTGTGGGAGGAAGAGATGGATGGTATTAGGAACAGATGTGGGCGAGTCTGGGCGAGGTCTGGATGAGGCAAACAGATGGGGGAGGAAAAGTGGGAGGGGAGAGAGATGGTTATTAAGGGTAGGAATGGGTGTGTGGCTGTTGAGGTACGCGGGATTATGGGTATTGGGGTTATGGTATGAGGGTGTTTATTTGGCAGCATGGGGAAAGGAAGAAAGCATATGGGAATAGTGTGAGCCGCCATTTATTGATAGGGTTTTGTAGGAGGTGTATGGCATATGAAGAAGGTCATTCGCTGTTATGCATAGTATACAGGCTGTGAATTGGCATAAGCATCGACAAATGGGCACTTTTGTGTTACAACATGGCTCGCGTGAAGAGACATTCAGAACCTGATTTTCAGTCCTCTCCCCTCCTTCAAGTTCCTTTCTGTCTGAAATGTTGTGAGTGTGCATAATATTTCCTACAGATACTCCACTGCCAGCAGTTCCCAAGGATGTTAGGCAAGCAGCATTGCAGGTGCTGGGGAGAGAAGAATAACAAACACAAAGAAATAAATATAAAGAAAGTCTTAACTTTTACTTTGTCCTGCAGTAGCTAGTTGGTTAAACACCTTCCCTTGCTGATTTCAATCTCTAAAATCATGTTTTCCATTTCAGTGGGCCAAATGGTTCCTGGGCAGTTTGAACACCTGTGAACCTGGCATGCTGAGCCTCTAAATAATGCAGACACTGCAGTTTGCTCTGCACCTCTCTGGTTCATATCCTTTCCTAGCTGGCAAAAATCTCTGATAGTGACAGTATTTTGCAGCTGGAAAATAGGTCACCTTCAGAGCTGTGTATTTATATACATGTGTGTGTGTGTGGATATGGCCTGAAGCTGAACAAATAAGTGGAATAGTTACATTCAAGGGAGAATTCCAGTTTTGCCCTTCATGAAAATTCCTGAAGGGACTGGTGGGCTTTAGCTGGACATCCAGGGTGGGCTTCAGAAGGAACCCAGACAAACTGCTTCATGAATTATCATAGAATCATAGAATCAACAAGGTTGGATAAGACCTCAGAGATCAAGTCCAACCTAACACCCAACACCTGATGACTAACTAAACCATGGCTTCAAGTGCCACGTCCAATCCTTTTCTGAACACCTCCAGGGATGGTGATTCCACCACCTCCCTGGGCAGCACATTCCAATGCAAATCATTCTTTCTGTGAAGAACTTTCTCCTCACCTAGAGCCATTCAAGAAGGGAGTCTAGCAATAGACTAAGGTATGGTTTGTGTTTGGTTGAGGCTGGGAGGTTTCACCGAGCGTGTGTTCATGGTCATATGTGTTATGTACTCAAACAGAAAACCTGCTCTTGAGGCCAGCTGCAAGAATCCTGCCTCTGAATAATCAATTATTTCATTTAGAGCTTTCTGTGTACAGTGGTGAACCAGCAAGTTTATTTACATTGAAGAAGTGTCATGCCCATAGTTGGTACCCAAATCAGCTCTGGTCTTTCCGTGCAGCTCCTGTAATGTGGTTGTGTGTATGAAGCACCTTGGAGCTTGGCATGAACGATTTGCTTGCAATCAGTTATGCAGGTGGTAGGCACAAAGGCACTGTTTAGGGGACTAGAAAACTTCTTCTTCAGCTTCTAAGTTTTCAGGAGGAAACACTTTTTATCCCAGGACTCAGTCACACAGTTCCCATCTCCCCAGGCCTTCTCTCACAGCATTTCATTCTCTGTCTGCTCAGGAGATGATGCTAATTCAGTGGGCATAAAGTCCAGGAAAAGCCCTTTGACTTATTGTTTTAGAGTTAAAAGAGAAGTATTCACTTTGGAGCTACTACCCCTGATGGGAACAACACTTCACAAATATATTGTTTACTATTGTTTTTATTTTGCTCCATTTTGGAGCCCCGCCGCCATTTCGAAAGGATCGTCATCCATGCAATGATTCACTGCCAAATCTATCTATAGTTACGTGAAACAAAACATAACCTCAGCTTCACTTTGGAAATATGTCTGAAGTTATAAATATATGGTGCATCTATGCATAAGCAGTGTGACAAGCTGATTTCTTTTTTTTTTTTTTTTCCCTGGGAACCATCAGAAGTCTTACATCTCATTTCAGAACAGCAAGACCTTAGCACCGCGTGGCACGGACACCATCAACACTTGTTCAGTCTTTTAGCATGGCTGCTCTAAAACAATGCCAAATTAGTTAAGGGAGTAGGAACCTGAAGGAATGGGATCTCCTGAATGATCAAATCTATCCACAGACGTGCAGTCCCACTCCTGAAACCTGTTCTGACTTACACCTTAGAGTTTCCAGTCAAAATCTTTCCTCTGCATAATTAATGAACATATGCAAAACTACCACATTTGTTGGGTCTACCTTATATGCAGTTTGGTTTTTTTGTTTGTTTGTGGGTTTGTTTGTTTGTTCCTTTTATCTCTATAGGGAATAGTCTTGTGAGGAAAGGAGAAGCAAACCAGACAGAAAACATTCCCTGTTTTCTCAATCCCATGGTGTTTTTTTAAGCTCCTTTTCTGTTCTCTCTTATTACACATCTTAGTCCTCATGGACCAGGAGGTCAAGCAGCATGCTGAGCTCCACAAGACCACTGACATTAAGTGGCTGCTGGCCACTCTCTTTTCCTTGTATTAGAGAGGATTGAACTGAGCTGTGGCTGTTCCACATGATTGTAGCTGAGAGGACATCTATAGAGTAACAAAATCTTAACTGCCCCAGCCATTAAATCGAGGAGTATCAGATCCTTTGGTGGAAATATGAGTGTCTGTAAACTGGAGAGGACTGAATCTGACACACGTGGTACTGACATCTCATAAAATGTCATGAATGCTTGACCTGAGATTTTGGAGACACAGCTCCTTCTCTAGGGTGGGATTTATTTGGTGGTAGGAGGTTGGGGAGGTGATGGTTAATGTATCTTAAGAACATGGTGAGTTACTCATTTAGATGAACTGGGGTACCCTGTTACAGCATTTATCACTGTCTGGGCTATGTCATATGAAATCTACCTTGAGTCTTTATGGGACAGTTAGGTGGTGAAAATCTGAAATAGCATTTGAAATAATCTATTAATACTCAACCAACCAGATTTCCAGTGGCTTATAGACTTCTAGGCTGAGACTTTTTTTTCCCCTTTTAACAGATCTAGATGCCAAATTCCAGCTCCAGTTATTGGTAACTTCTCATCCAAATCACTTTAACAGCTTTGAACATCTCAGCAGTAATCTGGCAGATTAATATGACCACAAATTAACTGCGAGGAACGTGGAATAAGAAGAGTACAGCAAACAAAATCCATCTGTCTTTATATGATCCTCACCCTGCCAGATCACCCAGAATGAGGATGTTTAGCAGAGAATGCAGCTTTTTAAATGGGTGTGAGTTTTCTTTCCTTTTGAAGGCATCTCTGGAAGCATTTCTCCCTAATAAGACCTATGTTTGCTGCTCAGTGCTTGGCCTGAACGGTGTAGGTGGACACTGAGGGATTCTACAGAAGGAAAAAATGGGGCTTGGTAATTATATATATAATTTTTTCCCCCAGCAAAACTAGAAGGAATCAAAGTTTCCACAGTGCTCAGAGCAAGGGCTGAGGCAGGTTTCATCAGCAGGACAATTAGATGAGTTCAGTAGCAACACAGGATGCTCTTGCATCACCCATCCCATTGCACCTCCCCATCTTGGAAGAGCTGTTTATGCTTCACAAATCCAAATGTCTCATTCTTTCCCTGGAATTGTATGTGGCATCCAGTCCATCTTCATACCAGGGTTACCATATTCTTCTTGGTTCTTCATGACCATTGTGGCTCATTGTGGCTTGGTTCACTCATGGCATTGTGAAATGCTCCATTTCTTGGTTAGATGACAGAGAGAAAATGTTTCCAGTTGGAGCACCTCTGCCTTCTTGCAAAAAGCAGCCTATACATGACCATTTCTATACATCTCTATTTTTAACATCTAAAAAAAAAGCAAACCCTTCTATTTTTAGGCACAGTTCAGTTCTGTAGGCTGGCTGGTTCTAATAAAAAAAATTCCTTACTCTCTGAAGAAAACCCTGCCTTGAACTCACAAATCCAGGGGAACGTCCTGTACTAATAGCAGACCTACTAAGATGAAAAACCTCAGCTTCTTAGCAAATCCTCCTAACAAAAACATTAATACAGGCTTGAGCTGAAAAAGAAGCAAGGAAAAGGCAATAGCCCCAGTGAGTGTTCTACCATACCCCCAACCTGCCATGAAAAATCAAATTGAAAACATCTTCACCAGTTCAGAAAGGAGGTCAAGACTTTGGACATCTTTTGAATCTCTTTTTGTCTGGACCACTTAATTGCTAGCTGTGTGTCCAACAGCTGTTTGTCTTTAGGAGGTAATTCCATACTGCTCTCTGCTGCTGGCTTCTCAGTCCCTGTGGACCATAGGCTTTGAATAAATGTCCCTTACTACCTTCTCTGGGGGATGGACAGCAGGTTTCCCTGCTTGAGGGGTGCTGCATTAAGGAGGTCCTAGCTGTTGTTGGTAACCAGGTCATTGAAATGATAGTTGTGCAGATGGTAACCAGGTCATTGAAATGATAGTTGTGCAAAGCTGTGGACTTTCTATTATTTTTTCCCTCTCCAGGAGGTAAATGCCACCTTACCCTGCCTTGCTTCTTGAAGAGCAAGGATTCATCCCATGCACAGTTGCCATGGGCATGAGTGGGAGCTGCATACAAAACACAGCTGTCTTGTTATGACTGTTCCCAAACCAGCTGAGAAAACCCTTTTCAGCCAGATATCATTTAAGGGACATCCAAATGTAAAGCATATGGGAGCTTACCACTTGAGGTTAACCACTGAAGTCTCTTAGGGAAGGATTTACCTGAGCCTTAGTGCTCTTATTTCTGCATCCTGGAGTATTCAGTGTTCCTCAGCCTATTTGATTGGACATCTCATGCACATTTTATGGAAGGATTGACATTCTTCTCCTTCCAGATGTTTTAGAAGCTGCAGTTTGGGTCTTTGTTCAACCACTGACTCCTAGTGTGACTCTGTACAAGTCATTGAGATCTGGGTCTTCAGTGTTGTCAAAAGTAGACCAGACAATGCAGTGTAGAAATCTACAGGTCTTTGAAACTCCATTCCTTTTTGAGTCTTAGTTGCAAATCTGTAAATCTAAGATGCTGTTAGCAACTGAGCATGTCCTGCAGGGAGGAACATCTTAAAGAATTTGTGGGCAGCTCTGCAATAGGAAGTGGAGGCACTGTGAACACAGAGATGAAGAGATAGTATCTTGGTGCACATGCTGTTCCCCAGGGTACAGAGCAAAGTACATTGTGCTTCTCTGTATCAAAACTGCACCTTAGGGATATGAACAGGAAGGGAGTGTGATTGACAAATGTTTGCTCTGTAAAACTTGTACAGCAGAAAGAAAGTAAAAAAGATCTGCTCTTCCTTTGTGTGAATGTGGCTGTATATGTTCATCTTTCATCTGCTAATCAAATGCCAAGGAAGTGCAGCAGGAACAATCAGAGGGAAACCTGCTTCAGCAGCACTGCACACCTGGTCATACAGGGTGAGAGGGAGAGGAAAAAAAAAGAAGATCAAACTGAGTTATGGCATGCAATGGTGTCTGCGTATTACGGTGACTGACAATGCAGAAATACCTGAGAGAGTTACCAGATTTGTCAGGGTATCACCTGGATTCACTCTAACTTCTAAGTCATCTTCAGACAGTTAAAGTCTTCAGGAGATAAGAAGCCCCATGAATAGCACCTTACAATAGACGTGATGTATCTGGCATCATTGTATCCAGTTTCTTGCTATAGCTTTTTACCATCAGCCTAATCAGTGGTTCCTTCATACTGCCCACCAGTTCCTTCCCCTACTGGGAGTACAAATTGGAAGCATTTTATTCCTTCCAAAGCAAAGAAATCAGTGTTTTCCCTGCACCCCCCCAACAATCCCGCTCCTTCACCCCAATTGCCCCCTCCAACCTTTACAGCACGAAGCATTGTATTGAGGAGCAGGAAAACTGAAGTGGTCTCTTTTTTTTGCTTTGTTTGAGTGAGAATGGAGGGCATCTATCAAGATGTATCCCCATGTGGCACTCTGCCTGCTCCTATTTACACAGGTTAATGGTGACTCAGTGAGGCCTTTTGTTTCTAAAATCCATAGATTGTTCCAGTTGTGTGTGGAGCTTGGGTCTGTGTGTTACTGTCCACTGGGGGCTAAGAAAACACCAGAGATGTTATCCAATACCATAACTAACAGAATGACATGAAGAAGAATTCAAAACCTGTGAGCAAAAGCAGTTTTTTTTCACTTTGAACCTTGGACTGCTCTGGCTTGTGTTTCAAGAGTCCACATTTTTACCTAAAGAAGGAAACTGCTTCTGTTGCCTACCATTTTCAAGGTGTTACACACAGAGTTCACAAGCACTTGATTACAGGGTGGTCTACACTATAATTTATGACACTAATAACTCAGAGCCAAATAGCACAAAACACTCTTTTTAGTAGCTGCTTCATCAAGGACCTAAAATGCTAAAAATTGTGCTGATACAAAGCTCTCCACCACTGAAAGCTTTCATTTTACTTTGAAGTGGTCAGGATGTGTCCTGAAACTGGCAGCTTTGTATGTTTGTTCACTGGAAAGAAGGGTATAATTTTGCATTCTTGCTCTGTCCGTAATTCAGACTCTCCTAATGGAGACTTTCACTGGCATCCTGAGACAGAGAGCAGGCTGGGTGCATGTGGGGAGGCTCAAGGCATTAACCTGTTAACCTCTCCTAGGGCTGCAGGGCTGATGCTGAAAATGTGCTTTGGGACTTGGGTACTTCTGGTTAAAGTGGAAGTGGCTAGGGGAGACAATCTCAGCTCCCCACCCTGTTTGCCTAGCCAAAGACAGAATGGGTGGCCAAGGTTGGCTCAATGATAATTGCTGCTGAAAATGAACAAGAGGAGAGGAAAATGCTACCATCTATAATCAGCTGTTTGCACACGGGAAGATTTTTATGAATTCCTTAGTTTTGTGCAAATTATACTGAATTTGCACAGGGTGGGAGGTGAAATGGAAGGTGAGTGCATGACTAAAAACCTTTCTGTGATGTGCTGGTGCTGTCTGTGTTTGCAATGCTGTGCCTTTCCACAGGTCTGCCTGTGACAAAGCCCTGCTTCCCTCGTGTCCTGCAGCGTGCTCAGTCACACCCACATCCACCAAAATGAAACTTCAGGGGATTGCAGACAGAGAGAGTTAATGGCCTAAAGTTTCTTTACAGCACAGAACTGTTAACAATAACAACAACAGCAACAAAATCCTTTTTTAATGTATAATTTTATCTGATATCCATGCTGGATGAAATAGCAACCCACAGCTTTACAAACAGCTCCCTTAGACGATGCCATTTGAGATGTCTCCCTACATGCTCTGGTTCCAACTTTCCCTGCCCAATGCCTATCTCCAGAGAGACTCATGAGCCTGCTTCTCCCTGAATAAGCAGTGCAAGCCCTTGATGGTTTGCCACAACCATCACCACTGCTATGGCAAGAACAGGCATGTGTCCAAATTTTGACCCTATGGAAACTGAAAGCAGTGAGGCTTTGGTCTAGGGGAGGAGGAATATTCTTTCTCTGCTCTCATACTTTCCCACAAAACAATGCTGCATGGTCTGGCTTGCTGCCAGCACTTTGACAAGCTGGAGTGATAGAGGATGCTTGATAAGCCTCTGGAAGTGTGTCTACCTGAAGGTAAGGGTTAGTGGAGGTCTTACCTCTGGTGCTGTACCTGACATCCTCAGTGCAGACAGTCCTCACTCTTGGCACCTGTGTTTTCCCGTCAAGTAACACTGATTTGTTATCATATACACACACCACAGATTTACATAGCTTGTAGGGGTGAATCATGCATAATTGTGGCTTCTTACATGACAGTTCATACATTAACAAGCAACTGATTTGTGCTCTGTGCTGAAGGAGAGTGTGGACCTCTGGTGTCAGAACCATATTCATCATTATCCAGAGATAAAAAAGGGAGTTTAGTGGTTAAAAGTGAAATGAGAAAATAATTGCTGGTTTGATTTGCCTGTACCATGGGAAACATTGCTTTGATTTATGGATGTATCTCTAGATACCTAATGAAAATATGTTAGCAGCCAGGAATCAGCCACTCCTACACAGAATATAATTAAAAGCACGAAGAGGCAGGCTCAGAACCATTTCCCCCATATTCTGCAGTGCCTTTTTGGAAGGCAAGAGGAACAGAAAGAGAAGGGTTTCTTCATGCAGTGGAGACTACTGTGTGGCATAGCTGGAGGAAGCTCAGTAGATGTTGCTGTTATATCAGACTGGAGTAGTCCCATGTGACACTGTCCTTCAGAGTAGCAAGGATGAGGTCTTTGATTGGGTGGGTGTGACAGTGTCTGGCACCTTGTGTGCCAACATGAGCTCATTACAGGTTATCCTACCCCAAAATGTCCCAAAGCTGTGGAAAATTTTGTTTGCATCAAGTCCTACAACAGTCCCACCAGACAGTGTGGGACTCATTTCACAGAGGTACTTCTAATGTTCAGGTCTCCTGAGAGGTTGTAGACTGTAGGATTCCTGTAAAAGGGCTGCAAAGTGATGGAGCTTTGCTCTCCTGTGAGCCAAGAGGAGCAGAGCTGGCTGCCAGCACTGCTCCCTGCCAGGTCTGACACCTTGCACTCAAGCTCCCCTCTTGCAAGGTCTGGATGCAGAGGGAGGGGTGGCACAGCCACTCTGATGAGGTGTGCAGAAAAGACACAGCATGCAGGACATTTGGCCAGAGTACAGGGAGGAAAAAAAACAAAGAGAATTTCATTGTGGGGAAACTCTGTTTCTGCAGAAAGTGCAAGGGGAAAACACCTCTGCATTTGAGTACAGCAATTCTGGCCACAGCACATAACATCCTAGGGAATGAGATCCTTGGGGTGTTGAGAGTTAGGTTTGCTAATGGATCTCCCAGGGGCTGATGGATTTAATGGGTGAAGTAAGTCTGCTTTTATTTACTTTATTTCTTTGGCAGCTGCCACAAGTGGAATTTTGTGCATTTTTTTTCTGGCTGTTACTCCTTGCCTGGGATATTTAGATGAGCTACACTTGAGCTACACTTGTTTCCTTCAAGGTGGAACTTTTGTCAGAGGAACTGAGGCACCTTCTGCAATGACACATTATGGTCCACTTCCATTTATAAAATGCCCTGTGCAGTTTAAGAAATGAGCCCTGAAATGGTTATTAGGTGCTGTACATGTGAGCAGTATTTGGTCAGAAGCTCAGCAGTAGGTTGCAGAGACATGTCATTGTTATAACACAGTCTATTGACCTGTTGGCTCATAACAAGCTATCTGCTAAGACTTGGATGGGAAAAGCATGGGTATCTGTACCTGAGTGCTGCAGACCCCATTTTCCCTCTCACTTTGGTGTTCTGGTGTGGCCTTTGTTCCTTTTGCCATTATCAAGGTGATCAGCTATGCTGCTGCTACTGGGTTGACACACTACACAGATTAGGTCTAAGTGGGATATCTTGCTTAGCCTTTAGCATGATCAGCTCTTACTCAGGTCATTGAATCTTTTGGTAGACAAAAACCATTCCTCCATTTTAATCCTTAAACAAATCTCAGTGTTTGAGACCTTAACTGACGCTTTGCATGAAGATTTTCCCTCTTAATTTCTGCAGAAAACTCTACTACTGGCTACAGGCTTTTGTACCTCACAAAGCAAACCGGCTTCCTCCTATGGACAATCTGTTAAAACCCTGTTCTGATGAGAGACAAAGCATTCCCTTTGACTTCCAAGGGCCAAAATGTTCTGTGCAGAGTGAATAAAGCCATTAGAGAGTAAAACCTTCACTAATATAAATCAGTGCAACTCGATGTGTAAATTCGCTCTAGGCACAGACCCGGCCCAGAGCAATATCTCATTTTTCTTATAATTCCTCTCTATAATTCAATTCCTCTCACCTTGTAGTATTCTTGCTGCTCTCTGCTGAGCACCCTCCAGCCTGTCACTATCTTTCTCATCATTAGTTACCCAGAATACAGACTGGGCTGGATTCTGGAGGTCTGCCAGCCTCTATCGCTCGTGGCTTGATCTCTTGGCCAGGTGAGGCCAGATCAGAGCTACACACAAACTGCCTGGTTTTGATCTGACTCATGCCTGCAAGGTCTCTGCTGAAGGAAAACAGCTCTGAACAGAACTGCCTTTTCTGCTACCTCATCATCTTGCATATTCTTACCCAGGGTGAAACATAGCTATCCATAAATCTCTTCTTCCTATCAAGATTTCTCCTCGACCCCCTTTCTGAGCTCATGAGATGGTTTATAAATGCACAAATCAGTAGATAATTTTCCTGCTCATCTCAGTATCAGAATAGAGTGCATATTTATACCAGCCAGCATTTGCAGTCTGTAGTGTGGAACATGTCTTCTGCTGCTCCAGTAAAGGTTTAGAAGGCAGCCACATCTGTAGAGAGCTACCTGAAAAGGTAACAACCTTTTCTGCTGTGGATGTAGGAACACCCAGAATAAAACCTCTCTTGAAAATTCCTATTTTTTTTTTCTCAGTCAGAAAACTTAATAAATTGCTGTGAGATTATGACCTTGCAGTGAAATAATGGTCTGGAAGACTGTCTTTCCTCTGCTGTTCTGCACCACTGAATGCTGCTGATTTTCATAGTTAATCATAAACGCTTGCCCTGAGTTAATTGATGTCCTCATTATGTCAGAGTTAACTGCAGCTTGGGAGATTTTTTTTTTCCCCCATTAACTTCTACACTAGTTAGCCTTATGGCATCAAGCAGCAGAAATAATGAAGGAAAGATCCCCAAACCAAGCTGACCAGCAGTGCTACCATCAGATCAGCACCTGAATTTGCAAAGGTCAGAGGCAAATGTTCCCATCAGGCTACATATTTCTCACTCTGCACATTTTCAAGAATACCACAAGCAAGAGTGATCTTCACAGACACCTCTAGGTTGTAATTAGCAGCAAACCAGTGACTGCCTGCCAGTTCCAGTCAAAATTATATGGTTTGGGGTTTAGTGTCTAGAAATGCCAGAGTTGAGGTTTTCACATAAAACTCGGGAGTCATGAAGTTTAAGAGACATTGATATTCTTGTGACAAAGCTTCAGATCCTCAGTTTACAGCTCCTTTGCAAGGCTCTGTGTGTTGAGCCTCAAGGATGAGAGCATAATTCCCACCACATGGGCTGTGGGGGTTAAAGGAAAGGTGATATATCTTTACCTGGAAGGACAGACAGTTTTTGAAGTGGGAGAATGGGGTCATGGTAATGGCAGAAAGTTACCAGTTCTAGTTTTGGTAACTAAAGAACTCCTGATGCTTGTTTTTTAAAACACCCTATTTCTTCCAAAGCCCCTTTTTATGGCAGTGGTGGAAGTATTGCTGTAAAATTTGGGTGGATGCACCCACCTCTCACAAGACCAGACAGGAACCCTCAGTTCTCAGTGTTCCCTGGCCTGCCTTGCTTGGACAGCCACTGACCAGCTCCCAGCTCCAGAGGCATGCAGACTGATCCTCTTGCTGAGTGCTTACTTTTGCTCTTTCCTGTTTTATTCACCTCTTAATCCTAGTTAAAAGCTATTCAAAGGTTTGATCTTTGTAAGCATTTTACCTAAGGCATGATTCCATCTCAAACCTTAATCCCAATAATCTTGGAAACCAACCTGTCTGACTGACCTTCTGAAAACATCCCCTGTGTAACAAGATGACAAGAACACTGCAGATCAATATCCTTATGCACACCTGATCCTTACCCAGGGGACTCAGCAGAGGTCCTGGCCCCCAAGGCTGCCCAGTAGAGCTTCCACATGGCTTCTCCTGGGGTAGCTAAAATTGCATTTTGAGATGTTGCATCAGGGTGCAGTCTATCACTAACATTATCTTTCAAAATTCCCAGCCTTACACATCATGATGTGTCATGTCTGGTGAGGAGCAATACTTGATTGGACTGATGTGCTGTAACTGGGGTGAACTTCTTAGTCATGATGAGCTTATTAATCACATTGCATCTGCCTCAGTGCAAGTACAAGAAGCTAACTTCTGCACATGAAGTACAGTTGAGAAAGATCTTCCTTGGACAACAGGCATCTTCTGTTTTGAAGCAGCTTATGGCTGATGTAGGATGTTTCAACACATGCCCTGTTTTATTAAGCTAGTCCAAATAAACTCACCTGAATAAAAATATAAACAAACAAACAAAACTCAAACCAAAAGCAAGCTATAAATCTTTTGTCAGAGGCAGCTAGTAGGAAATGCACATCAATCTAGTAATGTGAAAATGCCAATTGCAATTTGAAATACCCCACTACAGGATGAAGAGGCAGCCATAGGGATGAGAGCTGTACCCATTGTGCCACAAAGACTATGTGAAACAGATGAAGATTGAAGCCCAGCCCTGGCTGGAAGACCAGCTTCAGCTCTAAGAACACATTTCTATGAATCTGGGTCTACCACTGATGAATTTATTTTTTGCCCAAACTTTATCCCACGCCCTTCCCAGCTCAGACACTAGGAGTTTGCCAAAAGAATGTGTATTGCAAATCTACTGATACATATTGAGCCCAGGCTAAGATGTAAACCAGCATCAGTTAACAACCAGACTCTTAATTTTTTATTGATTTCTCTGGATTTGATTTCCCACTGGAAATTCCTAACTGGCTGGGAGCTAGCCCCTTATCATATACCAGTGGATCACACTTTTAAGCAGGGAAAGGAAGCAAGAAGAGAGGGAAGAGATGTTGTCTAGATTTATTCCTTCATTTGTTCATTTGTTTATGCATGTCTGCATTTATTTGTTGATGGTAAAAACTTCCACAGCCATGCAGGTCACCAACCAGCAAAGCTGTATGGGATTGTGCAGCATGAAGGCCTAACACAAGAGCTGATGCAGCAGTGACAGGTACCAGGTTTGTCTGAATGGCAGCTGGCTGGAAAGCAGCACTCATGTTGTGCATTATTCATCCTCTTCCACTGCCTTCAAAAGGAGACATGTGCCAGTTTCCCATGGTCAGCACTCACTGTGATGGGAGCTCAGCTTCTGTCTGCCTGGTGCATGTCAGGTCATTAATATTACTCCTACCAGGACACCCTGTGTGTTTCAGTATCAGCTTCAGCTGCTGGCAGTTGCTGAGCTGGCTTTGGTATCCATAAAACTTTGCAAAGAGGCATCTGCATAAGACAAATCTTTATCTGATTCATGGTTGCTTTCAGTCTTTGCAAAAGACATCACTGCTCACCCACCTAGGAAATTTGTAAACTAAACTAAAGTAAAATCATCTACTGCTGTCATTGCTTTTGAGATTTATTGTCTCCAGGCATAGATCCACACCTTAGTCACTTAGGAACTGATGTAAAGCCCATCCCAGTGACTAGAAGGATTCCTATTTTCTTCCCTGACTTTCGATGGTGTCCTCAAAGTTTGATCTTGCTGCTGTTCAAGTAATTGGGAAAACTCTTGTTGATTTGAGTAATGCTGGATTAAGGGCTGTCTGCTGTCCCAGGGAGGGTAGCACTTCTATGATGCATTGTGACCTTCTCTTTCCAAACTCGATCTGTAGCTCTGCTGACTTGGCAACCCCAAGTCAACGAGACAAGCTCATCCTCTCCCTCTTTTATGAGGCCATCTGGGAGGATGTTGCTCTCATAAGCACTACCTCTGTAACAACTCCATCCTTTTGAGCTGAAAATCCTTGTGCCAAATATAAATGTGGGGAAACATCCCCCTCCAGTTTATGATAAGTGGTTGAACCTGGCACAGTCAACGGGAGGGAGAATCTGCCAGAAAAGCTTTAGAGTGTCTAAAGAGGAGAGAACTTGGATCCTTCCAATCTTGGAATGACGTCCTCCTAGGGAGATGGGATGTGTTTTTCTCCCTGAATTGCTTGCTTATCTATTCCGGATCGGTGCCTGGATGTCAGCTGCTCCTCCTGTGTTAGATGCTCTTTGTGTCAGTGTATTGCACCCATCAGAGGCTCAGAATTTCTTCCAGAACTCTGCAGCCAATGACTCACTCTATCTCCTTGCTTAGTTTAATGAAGAAAAATCATTACTTTTTTTTGATCTATCCCTAATTAGGACAGGTGATGGAAGTCTTATTTCCCTAAACCTAACCTTACAGATGTTTTCCAGCTGTCACAGCAGTTCCACTGCTGGAGATATGTGTAGTTTAACAGCTTTATTTGTGGAGTGCCGATGACGCACTGCTTGAACTATTAGCAGGTATTTGTGCATTTCATTTTTGCTCCTTATAGTAAAGTTTCCCACCTGGACTCCTGAGGCAGGATGTGTTAAGTCTGGCAGATTACTCAGATGCTGTGCACTGTTTCAGATAACAGCTCCTCTGTCTGACTTCACAGATATGAAACTATGTGCTGGACTGTGTCAGTTTTAAGCCTGAAAACTTGGACTAATTTCTGAGCTCTCCCAGTGAAATCACTAACCCTCAAACAAGCCTCGCTGGGTGACAATCAAGATGCAGCTTCTTATGTTCTGTAGAGTCCAGTTCTTGATTTGGGTTCCTATTCCATCACCATAAATGCAATAATTTGCCTTTTCCTTGTACAGCTATGGATGACTGGCACCTAGACCAACCTGTCATGAGTTTTTCAGTGTTTCTTATAGTACATGTAATTGGATTGAATTTAGTTTTCCCTTCTTAAGGTATCAGAAGATAAACTAATTTTTTAGAGGTGTTTATTTTTTGATAATTTGATCAGTTTACTCCTAACTCACCCTTTAACACAAATCACTTATTATTCATAACAGGTGACAATCAAGATGCAGCTTCTTGTGTTCTGTAGAGCTCCAGTTCTTGACTTGGGTTCCTATTCCATCACCATAAATGCAATAATTTGCCTTTTCCTTGTACAGCTATGGATGACTGGCACCTAGACCAACCTGTCATGAGTTTTTCAGTGTTTCTTATAGTACATGTAATTGGGTTGAATTTAGTTTTCCCTTCTTAAGGTATCAGAAGATAAACTAATTTTTTAGAGTTGTTTTTTGGGTTTTTTTGGTAATTTGAGCAGTTCTTTATCCTTTCATAATACTAGATCTTGGGACTCTACTGGACTTTTTGGAATGATTTTTTTTTTTTAAGAGACCTGGGACTGGAACAGGTTGGATATCTATGGCCAAAAATGGGGACCATTTCACAAAAAATAAGGTTCTGATATGATTTGTATTCCAGCCAGGTTTTTAATTCATGAAGAATTGAAACTGGCATCAGTGATTGCTCTGAATATGTAATGAGCATGGAATTTATGTCTTCCCCCCATTAGTGAAGCAAACAACCAACTGGGATGTTCAGATGCTGTACATCAGTGTGGCACTCACAGAAGATCCTGCAATCGCCAAGTGCCCTTCTAAAAATAATGAAAAAAAAATATAGCAAATAATTGGGTTGCTTCTCCAGTTTGGAAAAACACAAATGCAGCACAAAGTAAAATATTCCTCTCCCTTCTTCCTTTCCAAAAACAAAGCCAAAATTCACCGATTCAGTAAATTTCACATTTGATAGGATTATTGCATCAATGACAAACTGACAAGTTTTTGTCCCTCTTCACTTCTTCCAGCCTCACATTTGCTTGCTAATTCATGCAAAGTTTTTCTAAGTGCTCCATCCTGGAGGATGTTGGCTCTTCTGTGGAAAGCAGTTTCTCCACCAATCTATTTCCTCCCTCAGACGCAGTGATCCGGCAACAGAGTGAAATGCTGCTTGATTCAGCTCAGGCCAGAGGCTCTGGAAGACTAAAAGCACAACCTCCCCAGTTTGGTGTGAATGCTTGCTTCTTGAGGGCACCCCACTTTTCATCTCTCACCTCTTCTTATTTCATATGATTGCACCAGATTTATACCTGACACCAAGCAGAAAGGGGGCAAGCAATTAAGTGTGTCTGATTTAGGAGCTAATAATAAATATTTGCACGGAGCAGAGGTCTGCAATGCTTCCCTTTGCAGAAGTTTCTTCCTGCACCTCTCCAAGGAACTGTAGGGTCACACTATATTCCCTGCAGTGTACCGAAGGCCCTGCAAGGCCTCTCAGCAAGGTTGGCCCTACCTGTATGGCCCATCAGCACATTCCTGGGTTGACTTGAGGAGAACCACTTGAAAATGGCTGTAGATAGTCAGTGCCCTTCAGGAATGTGCTAAACAAGCGCTCTCCCCTGCTCTCTGCAGCTGCCTGTCTGGAGATCCTGGTTTCAAGCCAGGGCAGTGGGGAACTGTAGTTCCCTTGACCTGATTTAGATCTTACCAACTGCCCAAATTTACAGACCTGAACCAAGCAAAACGTTGATGTACACTCACCCCAAAGGCAGCCTGACAGTCAAACTCAGGCCATCACAGATGTGTGAACTGATGTCTAATGGCTCACCCCTGCTGTGGACAATCAGAAACCTTGGTATCTCTTTTTTTAGAGATACTATAT